>NC_061100.1:133789494-133833395 GCF_015104395.2 Macrobrachium nipponense | reverse complement strand
AGGACCCCGATGTTCAACTTCGGCAGCGTAGTCCCGAACTTAGGAACTAACAAAATCTATCATCTGAAAAGCCCTTTCAGATGGACTAAAAGCTTGCAACTTAAATTTCTGGGCTCAGCTCATGTCGCTGCGCGAAATATCCTTTAATCTATTATTTCTAGGGTAAATGTACTAACACATACCAGAGAATAAATAAAATAAAGAAAAAGGGTCAGTTACAACTGACTCGCTCACCCTCCAAGAGGGTGTGTCGGTATGAACACTAGGCGAGTGAGACCACCTACCACGAGCCAAAAACCAATAGAAATCTCCACAACAAAAAAACCCTCCATGAGGAGAGCCGACCCACAGAGTGAGCAGCTCGTACTACTACTACTCCATCCCATGCTGCCGACTGCTGCGCCTCTGGTGGCCATCCTTTTCAGTTAGCACTCACGAGCAGACGTGATATTTTTCTCTCTGTGTTTTTGTGCCCTTTCGTTGGATTTATCTATGATGGAGCGTGCAGCTATGCAGCAGCTAAGTTAAGTACTCAGTATTATCGGTTAGTTGGTTTTTTCCGGCCCTCAGTCAGTATTGCCGTTTTTTTTTAGGTATAAATACGAACTCGGGGTCGGAAGCATGGCAGCATGGTTCTGCCGCGTGGTGGGTTCGTTCTCGGTCTCCCATACCTAGAACATCCCATTATCTATGTACGCTCTATATTTATTATCCGTTTTTACTTAGGGTACTGTCTACTCAGGTTTGTCATGCATGCATGTCTTTTACCTTATGTAGGCTTCTTCTTTCCAGACCCTAGTCCCGGCTCTTAGTATCGGCCTCTGACTAGCTTTGAGTGGTAGACTTTCCTTCGGGTTAGTCGTACACTCCTGGATTTTTTCTCCTACTATATTGTTTTCTTTCTTTTATTTTATTTTTATTATACCATGTATTTTGTTATGGTTAGGTTAGTTAGGCGTCTGGCTTAGCCTAGGTCCTGGCTCCTTGAGCCTATGCTACCGCTCATCAGTTCGGTTGCTTCCCTATAGCATCTCTCTGATCAGTCGGTTTTGGCCCAGTGGGTCTCTATGCTACCGCTTTTCAGTTCAGTTGCTTCCCGATAGCATCTCTCTGATCAGTTGGTTGGTCCTAGGCTTAGTTGTCTTATTTTAGCCTTACCGTCTCGTGGTCACTACGCGATCACGAGACAGCCAGACGCCTGCCCAGTCCCCTTCCCCCCTCCTCCGCTCTTCCATAGAGTCGGGGGAGGGTGGGGTGGTCTGCCCACGCTCGCTCCACATACCCGAGCATGCTTCCCTCTAACTCCCCCCAGGCGGAGGGGCCAGGGAGACGGGACAGACCCAGACTGGACGCGACCTCTCCGGCTTCTCGGTCCGGCCCGGTGGTGATGTGATGGGGGGTACTGGCCTTTCCCCCCATCCGTTGCTTCCTTGTCGCTCCGGTTCGCTCGAGCCTGTATGTCTCCTCGCTCTTCCGCCCTTGCTAGGTCTCCTTTCCTGTGGAGTCCCTGGCATCCAGCGGGAAGTTGTTAGTCCACCCAGTAGAGTGGACCGGAGCATACAGTGGGTCCCTGCTAACCTTACCGTATTGCTGAGTTACTACACTCCGCTACGCACTGGACTTGCTCCGGTTCGTTTGAGTTTTAGGTTTAAGCGTTATTAGATTAACTATAAGTTTATCTTAAGTACCTTAAACCTTTTCCCCCCCCTCCCTTACATGTCTTACCGGATATCTCCGGGATTATAGCCTATTCAGGCGGGGCAGGGGGGGGTTATGCCCAAATTTTTTCCGAGCTCCGGCATGCAACGGAGTTCTTCTGTCCTTTAGCCTGTAAGTGTTATTCTTTAAGATACTCATGTGTCTTCCCACTTACAGGCCACCAATGTGAGCATCCGGGATGCGCCGCCACACTTCAGGACCCATGTGGACACGAAGTTTGCCGGTCCATGCTCCATGCGCGACTCTGCACGGGGACATCCAGGTCTGGTACCATGAGACGTGTACCATATGTTACGATCTGGTGAGCCAGCTTTTAGAAGGGGTGAGTATTCCATCTCCGGTAGCTGCTCCGCTTCTGTTTTAGTGCTTAAGTTTTCATCATCCACTTTAACTTAAGGCATCTAAGTTTAAGATATATTTTAAGTTTTAGTTTTAAGTGATTCTTAAATCTAATCTACGCCCTCTCTTCCAGGCGCCGGCAGTGAAGGATACCGCACTGGCAACCCTGCGGGCCTGGGTCGGCGGTTTTGGGAAGAACGCCGCCAAGGGTATGCCCTACATCTTGGAGAAGCGGTTGGCGTGTTAATCTTTCCCGGAGGCAAGGCGACAGGATACGTCGACCCAGTAGAGGCGGCCCCTACTATCGCCTTCATCCAACAACAGCTGGCTGCCTCATTAACTGATCAAGACCAGATATCTCACGGACGTCGCGACTTTAGATATTATGTGGAACTATGGTAGGTGTAGACGACCTGTTGGTCGAGGTAAGTAGGGTGGACACCCAAGGGTCACCCTTGGGTGTGTAACTGTTTCTTCTACTCCTGCAACCTCTCCATCCTTCCAAGGATTTATTAGGCGATGAATTATATACTCCTCCTGACGCTTCGGTTAGACCTAAGGTCAAGGGTCAAGCAGTGAAATCCTTGTCTAAGACGTCGTCGTCGTCTAAGAAGTCGGCTTCGGCGTCATCCTCCTCACGTAAGTCTCCGGCTGCGAATCCCGGAGCAGATAGGTCTAAAGCTTCTAGCTCCGGGCTCTAAGTCCTCGAGGAGTAAATCCTCCAGAGAGAGATCTCGCACCCCGGCAGAGTCACCAGTTCCGCTACCCTTGGTTCCGATTCAGAGCACCCATCCACCTCCGCCAGCAGCTCCGGCCTTGGACTCCAATGCTGGCCTGTTGCAACAGGTGGGCGACCTGGTTGGGTCCCTAAAGAGTAGCATGGAGCAAATGATCTCTCGTCTGTCGGATAGGATTACTTCCCAAGACTCCATTATAGCCGGACTGAGAGAAGCCCCCCTAGCCTCTCCTCCACTTTCCAATACGAGTGGAACTCAGCTTCCTCCGTATGACTCGCTACCTCCGTTCTCGATGAACAATCCATGGAGAGTAGCGTCATACGCCCCCTTCCAAGACGGTCTCATTTTCCATACCGGAATTCGGAACTCGAAGGATAGAGGACTTCGAGTTCTTCCCGGAAGACCTCCAGCCTCCGTTCATAGGCTACGCAAGGCTTACAGCTTCAGCCATGGTTCGGGATGATAGGGTACCAAAGGAGACAGTCCTCTATTCACGAGACCAGGCTCAGAGAGAATGGCTCAGATGTTTAGAGGACATGGATTGTTCTAATACCAGGATACAACCTTTCAAGAGTCCCTTTACCATTTTCACAATGGATGAGAGTACCCCGCTCCCGTTCCTGACAAAGATCGCGAGGTCTACCATCCCAGCGGCCCAGAAGGGGGAACCCATGCCTCAATTGAAGGAAGCAGATCCACATCTCCGTTGCTCCCTTCAGCCGGAGAATTGTGGGAGGACTTGCCAAACACCTTCTCAGCTGGCAAACTCAAACCGGACTGTGCTATGGAGCAGTTTGGTGAAAAGCTACCCAGGCTCCCAGATAGCCTTATTCAGGCTGAAATTTGACGCGAAATCGCGACTAGCCAGATCAATTAACTCTATGGCTATGTCCGAGGTAGCAACCATAGCTTATGGCTCAGAGCCGCTTTTTAAGCTCATGACCAAAGCCCTGACTCAAACGGTACAGTCGGATATGTTTGAGTTTGCCACTGCTAGAATGAATTGTAGGAAGCATGTCCTACAAGAGGCAACCATTCGACATGAGCCGAATAGGTTACTCTCGTCTAACATCTGGGGAGCAGATCTCTTCCCAGAAGCTATGGTGAAGGAAGTCCAGTCAGAGGCTACGAGGCTGAACCAGAGCCTTAAGGACCGTTGGGGCCTTACAGCTAAGAGGAGACAAGACCTAACTCCTAAAGGTAAGGGACAGAAGAAACCTAGGCGTTTCCACCCTTACCAGAAAAAAGCAGCCACGCTTCTCAGCAAGTTCCAGCGGTGCCCTTAGTGCAAACAGCCCAACCTTCCACCTCTAAGGCCCAATCACAGCCAATTTATGTGATATCCCCTCAGCCTCAGCCCTCCACCTCTTACGCCATCTCTCCAGCTTACAATCAAGCCTTCGAGAGTTCAAGCTTCACAGAAGTATGACCGCTCGGGTAAGGGAGGCAGAGGTAAGCGTTCCTTTCGTGGGAGAGGTTCGGGAGGCCCCTTTAACAGGGGAAAGCACTTCAGAGGAGGCCGAGGCGGTTACCAGAACCAATGAAGAACTTCAGTAGGAGGGAGGCTGTTTCACTTTCGCCACCGGTGGAACTTCAGAATGGGCTCAGAGCATAGTGTCAAAAGGCCTGGGTTGGAGCTGGTTGACGAACCCACCTCCATCCAGACCTTTCCGTCAACTTCCTTCCAAAGAATTGACAGAGTACGCAGAGGACCTCCTTCAGAAAGGAGCTATAGCGAGAGTCAAGAGATTAAAATTTCAAGGTCGCTTGTTCAGCGTGCCAAAGAAAGGCTCACAAAAAAGAAGGTAATCTTAGACTTGTCCCGCTTAAACT
This sequence comes from Macrobrachium nipponense, assembly GCF_015104395.2. NCBI lineage: Eukaryota > Metazoa > Arthropoda > Malacostraca > Decapoda > Palaemonidae > Macrobrachium > Macrobrachium nipponense. Next base: position 133,828,767 of record NC_061100.1, on the reverse strand, counting down.
TAGCCATCGCTGCGACAAGTTCAAGATGCTCACGATCTCACAGGTGCGGACCTTACTTCCCCGTGGGGCCGTCACCACCTCTATCGATCTTACAGACGCCTACTATCATATCCCTATTGCAAGACACTTCCGTCCGTATCTGGGTTTCAGAATAGGAGACCAGGCATTCTCCTTCAAGGTAGTTCCCTTCGGACTCAACGTGGCACCCAGGGTGTTCACGAAACTAGCGGAAGCAGTAGTGCAACAACTCAGATCACAAGGGATTATGGTAGTAGCGTATCTCGACGATTGGTTGATCGGGCTTCAACAGTCGAGGAATGCAACAGAGCCACACTGAAAGTGATTCAGTTCCTGGAATATCTAGGCTTCAAGATAAACAGGACCAAGTCAAGACTCACTCCAGAGTCAGTCTTTCAGTTGGCTGGGCATTCAATGGAATCTATCCTCCCATACTCTGTCGATTCCATCAACCAAAAGGAAAGAAATAGCGAAGTCAGTCAAACAATTTCGAAGTCACAAACTGGCGTCAAGGAGAGCTCAGGAGAGGATCTGGGTTCTCTCCAGTTTGCTTCAGTGACGAACGTCTTAATGAAAGCCAAACTGAAGGACCTAACCAGAATCTGGCGCTCACGAGCAAATGTCAGGTCCAGGGACAAACTATCCTCAGTCCCTCTGATCTAAAGAATCGTCTTCGGCCGTGGGCGAAAGTCAAGAATTTGTGTCAGTGTCAGTACCTCTTCAGTTCCCTCCACCAGGATTACCATCCACACAGCGCGTCCTTAACGCGGCTGGGGAGGGTATTACCCAGGTCCAAAAGGTTCAAGGAACTTGGGTCACCTCAGTTCAGTCAGTTCCATATAAACGTACTGGAGGCAATGGCAGTGTTCTTGACTCTAAAAAGATGCGCCCCCCACAGTACTCCCACATAAAGCTAGTCTGGACAGCGCAGTGTAGTACATGTATAAACAGAGGAGGCTCCAAGTCACGTCATCTAAATCATGTGATGGTAGCCATCTTCTCCCTGGCAGACAAGTTCAGTTGGCATCTCTCCCTCCACTCACATAGCGGGAGTGAGAAACGTTATAGCAGACGCGTTATCCCGATCAGTACCCCTAGAGTCGGAATGGTCACTGGACAACAGTTCGTTCCAATGGATCCTTCAAAGAGTCCAGGGCGGCTACAGGTGGATCTCTTCGCATCTCAAGCGAATCACAAACTCCCCTGTTATGTAGCCCCCAACCTGGACCCTCTGGCCTACGCCACGGACGCCCTGGCTCTAGACTGGAAACAACTGGAAGAAGATTTATGTCTTTCCCCAGTGAATTCTCTTATGAAAGTTTTAAACAAACTCAGGACGTTCAAGGTCAAGTGGCTCTAGTAGCCCCAGACTGGGCCGAAGAGCAATTGGTATCCCTAATTCTGGAGCTGGGCCTTCGTCCTCTTCGGATACCCAATCCCAGGCTCTACCCAGTCAGTACAAACGAAAGACTGTGTTCGCTTCCTCAGGGATTCTCAAAACCCTAACTTTATGGATTTCATGAAGTTTGCGGCAAAAAGGGATGCGAATATTGACCCTCAGGAATATTCTCTTCTTGGAATCCGATAAAAGGGATTCAACTTTGAGACAGTATGATGCTGCTGTCAAAAAGTTAGCAATCTTCCTGAGAGAATTCTGATATCAGAATCATGACAGTTAATTCAGCTATATCCTTCTTCAGATCCTTATTTGAAAAAGGTTTAGCAGCTAGCACGATTATGACAAACAAGTCAGCCTTGAAAAAGATATTTCAATTTGGATTCAACATAGACTTGACGGATTCCTACTCTCTGTCTATTCCTAAGGCATGTGCTAGACTTAGACCTTCTGTAAGGCCTACGTCAGTTTCATGGTTCTTAAACGATGTTCTAAAGCTGGCTTCAGAAACCGATAATGACACATGCTCGTTTATAATGCTCTTGAGGAAAACCCTGTTTTTATTAAGCTTAGCTTCAGGAGCAAGAATTTCAGAAACTGTCGGCTTTATCCAGAGATCCGGATCATATTCAATTCCTTCCCACAGGGGAAGTACTACTTTCTCCGGAACGTAGCTTTTTAGCAAAGAATGAAGATCCTTTGATGAGGTGGGAACCTTGGAAGGTACTACCCCTTCCACAAGATGTATCTCTTTGTCCAGTTACAACCTTACGAGCCTTTCTGTCCAGGACCTCCTCATCCTCATCGGGTCCCCTCTTTAAAAGGGAAAAAGGTGGTACTTTATCCATTCAAAGGCATCAGGCAGCAATCCTGTACTTTATTAAGCAAGCCAATCCTGACTCTTCCCGAAAGCACATGATGTTAGGGGCAGTAGCCACCTCAATAATTATTCCAACACATGAACTTCGATGAGTTGAAAAAGTATACCGGATGGAAATCGCCGACAGTGTTCAAACGCCATTACCTTAAGTCCTTGGAAGCTCTGAAATTTTCAGCAGTAGCAGCGGGAAACATAGTTTCCCCTGACTCTAGTTAATTTGTAGTAGAAGATTCAGTCCTCCTTTCTACCTGCTTCACCCAACAGTTCGTCTATGCCTACCGTGTTCATTTACATTCACCTGGTGTCTTAGCTGCTTTTATGATGATGTAGTGGGTGCCCTTAGTTTTTGCCAGGGACACTCACAGATGATTATGAATTTTGATCTCATGATGTTACCCCTTTTATTTTTATGCTAGGGGATACATCTCATTTATAATGGTTTATGGGTTTTGTATATTAAGTCATATGACATTCCTTATATATATCATTGTTGTAATTTGTTCTTTTGATTACTTTAATTGCTATTATATTTTTGATACATGCCTTTACACAGATACTATTTTGTTACATGTAAGCCAATTTACCTCTGTACATATGTAAATTACCTTATGATAAGAAACATGTTTAGAATTAAGGGTAATTTAAGCATATTTCTATTTTGTATCACTGTGTATTTGTATCTTTTAGCAATTATATTCTTTTTTATATTTACATTATTTTTTATTTGAGACTGTTCTGACTTATTTTATTACTTTTGTTTACAATCTTGTGCTATTTCTCTGGTACGATTTCGCGCAGCGACACGAGCTGAGCCCAGAAAAGGGATTTTGACGTAAGGAAAAATCTATTTCTGGGCGATTGGCTCGTGTCGCCAGCGAAATCCCACCCTACCCATCCCTTCGCCCAAGATTGTCTGCTAACTTCAGGATGGCCACCAGAGGCGCAGCAGTCGGCAGCATGGGATGGAGTAGTAGTAGTACGAACTGCTCACTCTGTGGGTCGGCTCTCCTCATGGAGGGTTTTTTGTTGTGGGAGATTTCTATTGGTTTTTGGCTCGTGGTAGTGGTCTCACTCGCCTAGTGTTCATACCGACACCCTCTTGGAGGGTGAGCGAGTCAGTTGTACTGACCTTTTCTTTATTTTATTTATTCTCTGGTATGTGTTAGTACATTTACCCTAGAAATAATAGATTAAAGGATATTTCGCTGGCGACACGAGCAATCGCCCAGAACTAGATTTTTCCTTACGTCAAAATCCCTTTTATTGGCCCGTATGGCAAAGGAAGTCCTGTCTTGCGCTTTCCTGAAGAGCGTCCTCTTGATGAGTGCTTTTGCAAGAATCCTACCGAAAGACGTTGAGCGTCATGAAGTGAGGAGTCGAGCTTTTACATAACCCGTAAACTGCCTTATCACAAAGTCTTGACTGCGGTAGAGCAAACGAGATCTTCCCTTGAGCTTTCCTTAACTCCATCCACTTATGCGAAAAGCAATATTAATTGACAGAGACCTCTGAATTCACGAAACCCGATGTCTTGCTGGGTTTCGAAGAAGTTGTCTGTTCACTTTAAGCTTCCTCTGAAGCACTGCCTACTTCACATTCTTTGCAGGTGAGGTAGAAGGTATCACCGAAGGTAGAGGTAAAAATTCTTTAGGCCCAAATCTGAAACAAGAGCTTGAAGAGTTCAACAGAAACGTTCAGCCAGGCGACATACCTGGCGTGCGCTGGTGCACGCTCGGCGTCCACTGGCGCCCTCTCTGGCGTCCACTGGAGCGCGCTCAGCGTCCACTGCGCGCGCTTCGGCGTCCACTGGCACGCGCTTGGCGTGCACGCCCGCGCTGCCTGGCGTGCACCCGCGCGCGACTGGCGTCCATCCGAGCGTCCCGTCCAAGTCGAGAGGGAACGCCTTCTTATTCTGACAGTAAAAAAGCTTGGACGTCCGCTCTCAAAAGCTTCCTGCTACTATGACTTCTTTTACGTATTCCTTGGTGGAAAGACGGACACGAGTTCAGCGACGTTCGCCTTCTTACTTCTCCAAACGAAACGCATAACGAGAGAGAGAGAGAGAGGAACGTGAAGCGTCCTCTTCTATAAAGCTTCTATTTAGAGGGCGCGAGTCCTTCCGAAAGCTCCAACCCTTGCACGGGGAGGACGCTTCGGAGGACGAGAAGCAATCCTTCAGGATTCGTGCACGCGCACACACTTTGGCAGTCTGGGGATTTTCATCAGAAACTGCCGAAGCACGCCAGATCGGTGGGGGTTCCTTTGTAACCCTCCTTAGGCTTTCGACATGCTCCCTCCCCGGTCCTGGGAGTCAAGCAGAGGTCCCGGCCTAGAGGCGAAACGAGGCCGATCTGACGCACCCTCCACTACACAAGGGGTATCATTGCACTTCTGCACTTCACTTTTGCTCTCTAAAGCAAGCACTTTCGATTCTAAGTTACGAATCGAAAGAGTATCAGAGAAAGGGCAATTCCTCTACAAACACTGTTTTTAGGGCCGAAGGTAACCACTACAGGGTTAGGAGTAACAATTACAGAAGTAGCACTCTTCACAGCAATGAAGGAGAGCGAGCACCTCTCGTAGACATATTCATAGCCCGATAGGCCATACTACAGGGTTAGGCAAAATAAAGTCTACAGGAAGGTTAGCAGGTTCACTACCCTGACTTTTGTTACTGATTAATTGCGTACATACGAATCATACGTCTTCCTTACGGAATTAGACATGTTTACTGATTAATTGCGTACATACGAATCATACGTCTTCCTTACGGAATAGACAAAGTCTCACACTCCTTACATGACAAATCTCAACAAAGATGCAAGACCCATACCCCTCGTACATACCAAGTGCGGATCTACCGAAGCTTTCGGTAGCCACACCCTATCTTTGCAGACAACCCCGTCTGAAACTAGTCTAACTGATTCAGATATCTTATGCAAAAATGAACAAATTCAAATCAATTTAAGATAGCGTATGCCTAGCCACAAATCCAAGTAAATAAATCAAAAGACAATTAGGATACTTAGCGGCAATGAAGTTTCCAAAATCCTAAGACGGAGGTACTGAAAACAGGTGTTTTCAGCACCGGCGACAGAAAAATTATGAATAGAAAATGGGAATGGTTCCTGATACCCGCCTCCCAGCGGCGGGAATGGGTACTAACCACCTGGCCGACCACTGCGTGTGTCGGAAGTTTTTAAAATTCTGTCGGATTTCAGAAAATACAGCTATATATATATCTGACAGGTAAGTTTCATGAACAAATTTTATTTTATCATAAAAATGTCATTTTTACATAAGTAACTTACCAAGTAATTACATAGCTGATTCCACGTCATTGACAGGAGGTGGGATACATGGACTATACTCTAGTCAAAACCATCATGTAATAATGAAATTGCGAATAGAAAAGGGCTTGCATTTTTTTAAATGCTTGTGGTTTCCTTACCTTGTAAGGAAAAATACTGCAGGAAAAATACTGCCTATGGGTGGTGCTCATCTTACGTGGTAGAGGCTGGGTAGTTTGACCCAGGTCGCCTACTACTTAGTGGGAGCTTTGATCAGAGAGCAATTGAGATCCTTCACTGTCTGTCGCTTGGAAACTAGGTGTTCCACTGGGTGTTCAACTACTTCTGGGCACTTGGAAAACGTTGGGTGCTTTTGCCGACTGGCGCTCCTGAACCACTTGGCGCTCAGGGTGCACTTCTGGGATAGCTGCACTACTAGGCACTGACGCATGCTTACGAATCTTAACTGCTGATGAGCTCTCCAGAGAAAACCACTCTGAGCTATCCCAAAAGCTGCACAAAGGTACAGCTTCTCTAGACTTTTTACATGGATGCCAAATCATCAGCTGCAGACCTTTTCAGTGGTCTGGAAGAATCACTATACGGTAATGCCATTGGCACCTCTTTTGTGAGCTGGAAGTCTTGGAACTAGAGGAAAGACTGTGCACTTCTGCAAAGACGCCTTTCCAGTGGCTGTCTGCTATCTTTGCTGGGATTTAGCAAACAAGGTGACAACTGAGGGACTGACTGTTCATGGGCAGACCCCACTGACCTTTCTTGGCTTCCGGTATGGCTTCTACCTGTTGCAGGGGAGTATGCCAGGGACCTTTACCTAGAAGAATCAGCAGGACAGACAGCCAGCTCCTCCACTTGCACTTCATTTACAACACTTTTGTGCTCCATGAGAGCTTTCACTGAATGACCTAATAGTCACTGTAATAAATAATAATTTGAACATAATGTCGAATTTACTATCCAGTGCGGCTATGGTGTTGGGTTAAGAACCTAGGAGCTGGAATCAGAATTAGGAGGAATAGTAGAAGGGCTGGGAAATGGAAGAAACAGCAGGAACAGACAATCAGAAACATCATGACCTATCTAATTCTTGACTGGTAGTCAATCTGTCTTGTTTAATACTTGCCTTTCTCTGTCTATCCCTAGCCATTTAGATAGATAAGAAGCTAAGCTACCACTATTTTACCTCCCATCCCTCACATTCCAAGCAAGTATTATCCACAGAGCAGTTTGCCCTCTATAATTAACACGAATTGTATGAGTGTCATATTTAGCCAATGTTAACCTTGTCCTGCAGCCCTTGCTGCAATAAAGTGCTTGCTACACTAGTGTCAGACATTGTCAGTTACACGTCAAGTCAAATTCAGTAATAAAGTTTAATCATCTAAATTAACTGGATAAACAGCTAAGAAAAACAATTCCTTACAAGTCCAGTCAAATTCTGCTCTAAATAAATCCTGAATGGCTACTAAATAAGAGTGCTTCACCGATTTCCAGGAAACAGCAAAGAATTCAAATTCTGAACCAGCTGCTGACCCACAACCTTGTTGTAAGCCAGCAGAAACAAATTGAAGCACCTGGCTCAGCTGTTCCTCTTCTTCCTGAAAATGGGGGTGACTAGTTTTCCTACAGCCAAAAGAAAGAAGACTCGCTACTGCGAATTCTGAATTTTAGCTGCCAGTGCTAGAAACTGTAAGCTATGTAATTACTTGGCAAGTTACATATGTAAAAATCAAATGTGTTTGGATAAGTCTACAAAACCATATCATAGGTTTGCTTTGCAAGGCAGACACACAGGGTGCCCATTTTCTATGAGAAGGCGCTTCGGAGCAAGGATATACTTGACCAGGTGGCAAATGCCACTTTCCCACCTTTTTCTGGAGTATATTTTGGGAGCTCACTACAGGATTAGGCTACTGTAGAGTATGGGTTTGTGTTAAACATCAACCCTTTAATTTGTAAATGCATCAATTTCTTTGTATAATAACATAAAGGAAAAAAAGATTAATATTTGCATGTTGCATGATTAACCCATCAAGATAACAGAAAATCCTCGGCTCAAAGACAGATATTCTAACTGCCAACAGAGTCAAAACAAACTGGAATATTACTCAAATTACTAGAAGGAACATGAGATAATATCCTTCACAGTTCAAAAGGATGCTGCACATTGCCTTAGAACCAATTACCATGCAAGGATCTAGTAGTAACCCCTACGGAGTTGTCTTTTTTTTTTTTTCAGGTACAAAGGCCCCATAGGGAATACCACTTTCACTGAGCCTTGCATGGTGCATAGTAGATGGTGTTCGTGTTCTGTGCAGAACTCTTTTCCGCTGCATTACTTTATGCTTTTTCACTTCTCATTTATCTCCAATCTCTTCTTAACTGTTCAACTTTTTCAGCTTTACCTTGCTCCACTTTTCACCTCTTATTTACGAACAAACCCTTCAAGAGAGCGTATTAGTTTATAAATAAGACTCACTGGTTCCCTTAAACTCATTATATTCATTACATACTAAGTACTGTACCTATAACAGAACACAGTGTCAGACAAGATATTAACATAACCAATTTCTTGCAAAATTAAAGGAAGTGATTTCGTATTTAACATGCAGTACTGACCTTGTGTGAATCTGGATATTGTCCACAAGATTGACAAAATCCATATTTATCAGCAAAATCTCTCCTAATTAGCTCATCAGTTCTTAAAAAAGGAGGGTTGAGGACATGACTACTATTTACAGATCTTGTTGGGCAAAGATAGTTGAGCTTGTCTGGAAATAAGGCATAGATTACCCTCCGAGATTTTATACGTTGTAATTCTACAACTCACAATACGTACATGAATCTACTTTTAATCAATTTCCCCATTAAGCATCTATTGTGTGTAACTTTGAACCAAAGCTAAAAGATTTATCACAATAAAAAACATTTAATAACTAAATTTCAAAAATGAACTAATAAGATTCAGTAATTGTCATTCTACAGTAATACTACTTACAAAAAACTGCCTCTCCCCATTTATCCTAATTATTCCTAATTACATACTTTAATCAAAGTAACCAACTTTCTATGGTGTTTAATTTGTTAATGTTCTCAATATTTTTTTTATCAAAGATGAATGGCAAATGTTGAAAAATGGTATGTATTCTTTGTCAAATAGCTTTGTACACCTTGATGCAATACAAATGATTTCATACTATGAAAAGAAATGAAAATCTTAAAGTACAGTTAAAATCATCAGACTGCTACTAACATAAAACACAATATATGTATGAGAGCACCGAGAATGAATTTATACAAATTAAGTGCAATAATAAAACTATCATAATACAGTAATCAGTTTTCTTCATACTTTCATCCAACGCAAGTACGTAGTCCTTTACATACAAACTTTTAACTTGCAAACTTTCAAAGATAAACAGACTTTAGTGTCTGCACAAAGTAAGGTAGTGTAAAAATCACAATTTGTTGTAAATTGTATTTTTCCTAACTATACAAACCTGAGGTCCTTTAACTATGGAATGTAATCAGCAGCAGCTGGAACCGGTCGTAAGCTTTTGAACAAGGAGGTTCGGTAGTTAACTGCTTGTCCGGTAGTCGGGTGTCCCGCCCGGCTGGGAGGTGAAGCTTCACTTTGCTTTAGGTCCAGGAACAGAGTGAGGGGTGGCATGAGGTGGGACTATGTGTAAAGGACCTCAGGTTTGTATAGTTAGGAAAAATACAATTTATGACAAATTGTGATTTGTTCCGACACGTAATACAAACCCTCAATCCTTTAACATATGGAAGACTCACTTATTGGTGGGTGGAATCTGAGTCTTAAAAACAGACTGGTGTTCGTCCGACCTTGGTTCCCTCCCTAGTCGTAAGAGCAGAGGGAGGGATCCTAGCCTCTGCCCAGCTGATCGGGGTGTGCACTGCAGGATCAGTGGTCAGACCTCTTGACCAAATTCATAAGAAGGAGGCAAGCCTCTTATGAATAGCAAGCAAGAACTAGTTCCTACTTCAAGAGCCAAATATAAGGTCATGGGTTTGTCTCTTGTTGGCATCCACTCCCCCCCTTGTTAGGGGAGTGGTGGATAAACCGCTCCTATTCCCTACTGAAAGGGATAGGACGGAGCTCAGTCAAATAGCTTACCTGCATTGGCCTTCTGTCCAGCATAGTGACGACCGCAGCCCTCTGCCCACAGGTAGAGTAGAGAAAGGGGGAAGAAGAGAAGCCAGTCACACTCTCATTCGCTCGCCCAATCACGCAGTCACACAAGGATGCGATGCTGTTCTGTCCGCTCGGGAGCTGGGTAAGCTACACAACTTGTTGAGCAACCACTTCTTTTATCCTGAAGATAAAAGAAGTGAAGGTGGTCTGGTTGGTCTGAGGTGACGAGTTCTCTTCAGATAGCACCGTAGCGCCCTCACAGGACAAAGCAGCATCTCATCCGCATCATCATCGGTGAAGTCCTTCAGGGAGGGGATCGTGCATGACTTGAACCGGTCGTCAGGGAACGAAGGGTTCTGAGTCTTCGCTATGAAATCCGGGACGAAATCGAGTGTCACAGATCCCCACCCCCTTGTGTGCCTAACATCAAAGGAAAGACCATGTAGTTCCCCTACTCTCTTCGCCAATGCCAGGGCCAGCAGAAAGACGGTCTTGAGGGTCAGATCCCTGGCTGACGACTCCCAGAGTGGCTCGAAGGGTCTTAGAGTCAAACTCCTAGGGACGAGGGTACCATTCTACCCTGGGGGCCTGAGTTCCCTGGGTGGGCAAGACCTCTTGAAGCTCTTCATCAGGAGGGAGATCTCCATGGAGGTGGAGATGTCCACTCCTTGCAGCTTAAGGATTAGGGCCAGGGCGGCTCTGTAGCCTTTCACTGCGGAGACGGAGAGGAGCTTCTCTCAGCAAAGGAAGACGAGGGAATCCGCTACCTGCTGAAGAGTGGCTCTGAGAGGAGAGAGATCCTGTCCACGACACCAACCACAGAAGACGGACCACTTCCCCTGGTACACAGCTGCAGAGGACTGCCTGAGGTATCCTGCATATCTGTTGCTGCTCGAAAGCAAAGTAAAAGCTTCACCTCCCAGCCGGGTGGGATACCCAACTACCAGACAAGCAGTTAACCCTCTTACGCCGACTGGACGTATTTTACGTCGACATTTTTTGTCTCCCGTGTGCCGACTGGACGTATTTTACGTCGACTTACAAGTTTTTTTTTAAATTCGCGGAAAAATACTTATAGGCCTACCAGCCTAAAACTTTTGAATCACGCACCTTGGGGGATGCTGGGAGTTCAAGGATCAAGGTGCTGTTTTGTTTACAATAGTTACGCAGGTGCGCAAGCGCGAATTTCTTTCTTGCCGCACTAAAAAGTATCTGTGACACATCTCGGAAATTATTTCGTCACTTTGACATAATTTTTGTACCATTGTAAATTAGCCGTTACATGAAGTATTATATATGGAAATGTGCGCAGTTTTATGTAGAATACAACAATAAAATACTCATGATTGTAGCTTTTATCAGTTTTGAGATATTTTTCATATAAATAACGATAATTGCCAAAATTTCAACCTCGGTCTCAACTTTGACTCTACCGAAATGGTCGAAAAAACGCAATTGTAAGCTAAAACTCTTATATTTTAGTAATATTCAATCATTTACCTTAATTTTGCAACTAATTGGAAGTCTCTAGCACAATATTTCGATTTATGGTGAATTTATGAAAAAACTTTTTCCTTACGTCCGCGCGGTAACTCTTCCGAAAAAAATCATACATGCGATTGTGGTAAGTGGCACCATTTTAAAATTTGCCGTTATATAAAGTTTTTATATATGGAAATGTGCGCAATTTCATGAACAATACAATTAAAAACAACAAAACATGGTTGTAGCTTTTATCAGCTTTGAATATTTTCATATAAATAACGATAATTGCCAAAAATTTCAACCTTCGGTCAACTTTGACTCTACCGAAATGGTCGAAAACGCAATTGTAAGCTAAAACGCTTATATTCTAGTAATATTCAAGCATTTACCTTCATTTTGCAACAAATTGGAAGTCTCTAGCACAATATTTCGATTTATGGTGAATTTATGAAAAAATAACATTTTCTTTACGTCCGCGCGGTAACTCTTCGAAAAAATCATACGTGTGATTGTGGTAATGTTTGCACCATTTTAAAATTAGCCGTTAATAAAGTTTTATATATGAAATGTGTGCAATTTCATGTAGAATACAACAAAATAATTGAAAGGTTGTAGCTTTTCTCATTTTTGAAATATTTGCATATAAATCACGACAAATAGAAAAAAAACAACATTCGGTCGTCAACTTTGACTCTACCAAAATGGTCAAAAAAACGCAATTGTAAGCTAAAACTCTTACAGTCTCGTAATATTCAGTCATTTATCTTCATCTTGAAACAAATTTGAAGTCTCTAGCAAAATATTTAGATTTATGGTGAATAAAAAAAAAAATTTTCCTTCCCTCCGCGCGCGGATTCTCCGCCACAAATCTCCGAAATGCGTACGTCCCATTCTCGGAATATTTGCTCCGTTTCATATTAGGCACTTCATAGAGTTTTATATATGATGTGCGCAATTTTCATGTAGACTAAAACGAAAAATATTTGAAGGTTGTAGCTTTTCTTATATTTGAAATAATTATTATATAAAAAAAAATATATAAAAAAATTCGACATTCGGTCACTTTAACTCGTCATATATGGTCGAAAACTGCAATTGTAAGCTAATACTCTTACAGTATAGTAATATTCAATCATTTGTCTTCATTTTGAAAGAAATTGGAAGTCTCTAGGACAATATTTAGATTTAGGTGAATTTTTGAACAAAATATTTGTTTACGTCCGCGCATTACGAATTCATGCATTATTGTGTGATAATATTTTCTCTGTGTTTGCTTTTATTGTTTACAATGTGTTATACCAACCATGATCGCAATTTAGTGTACATTACAAAGAAAAAAAAAAAGTAACTTGTTACCTTTAACTGTTTTGCGCACAGCGCGATTTGAATACAATTATATATGAAATTTCGTTTTTGCGCTATAATATATTATATCATACATTATTTATATATGATAATGATAATTTCTGGGCTCAGCCATGTCGTGAAAACGGCTAATTGGAGGGGTTGCTGTGGTAGTATTTAACACTCGCCCAGTTTTTATACCGACACCTTTTATTTAGGTGAGCGAGTCAGAGACTTCTGACATGTCCAATTTAGCAGTTCTCTGGTATTATAGCAATATTTTACTAGAAATAGTGCTAAAGAGGACACATTTCACTGGGCGACACGGCTTCCTCGCCCAGAAATAGATTTTTCCTACGTCAAAATCCCTTTTTTTTCATTTCTGATGGTTGCATACTAAACTTCAGCCAATGACAAAAAAAGGAGCCAAAAATGAACTCTTAATCTTGAAAACTAAGCGCGCTGTGATTTTTTTGAAAAAAATATTTTTTCCGCTTCCGCGCTCACTCTGAAACACCTCGGCACACGGGAGACAATTTTTTTTTTACCGCTTCGGCGTAAGAGGGTTAACTACGGAACCTCCTTATTCAAAAGCTTACGACCGGTTCCAGCTGCGCTGATTACATTCCATATGTTAAAGGACCGAGGATTTGTATTATGTGTCGGAACAAACCTTATTTCAAATATTTCACTGCCACTTTTTCAAGGAAAGATTAAAGGCTTTCATTGTAAAAAGTAAAGTTAATAACTTTACTTTATGTAAGATTAAATAGTCTTAAGATTAAATGCTTTCATTGTAAAAAGTAAAGTTAATAACTTTACTTATGTAAAGATTAAATATGATATTGTTATTTACAATAAAAGTTTTGTACATACTTACCTGGCAGATATATACTTAGCTTACGTCTCTGACATCACGACAGAATTCAAAACTCGCGGCAAACGCGACAGGTAGGTCAGGTGATCTACCCCACCCGCCGCTGGGTGGCAGGTGTATGAACCAATCCCCCTTTCCAGTCATATTTTCTCTTCCACCTGTCTCCTGAGGGGAGGCTGGGAGGGCCATCAATCGTATATATCTGCCAGGTAAGTATGTACAAACTTTATTGTAAAATAACAATATCATTTCTGGGCTCAGCTCGTGTCGCTTGCGCGAAATATCCTTTAATCTATTATTTCTAGGGTAAATGTACTAACACATACCAGAGAATAAATAAAATAAAGAAAAAGGTCAGTATGACTGACTCGCTCACCCTCTAGGAGGGTGTCGGTATGAACACTAGGCGAGTGAGGACCACTACCACGAGCCAAATGCCAATAGAAGTCTCCCACTACAAAACCCTCCAAGAGGGGAGCCGTCCCACAGAGGGAGCAGCTCGTACTACTACTACACCATCCATGCTTGCGGACTGCTGCGCCTCTAGTGGCCATCCTTTAAAAGTTAGCGCCAGAAGCCACACGTGCTAAATTTTCTCTGTGTTTTTTGTGCCCTTTCGTGGATTTTTACTATAATGGAGCGTGCAGCTATCGCAGCAGCTAAGTTAAGTACTCAGTGTCTACGTCTAGCGAGTTTTTTCCGTCCCCGAGACGGTATTTTGCCGTTTTTTAGGTATAGTACGTTTCTCGGGGGCTGGAAGCAATGGCAGCATGGTCCTGCCGCCATGTTGGGTTCGTTCTTGTCTCCCATACCTAGAACATCCCTTATTATTTTACGCTCTATCTTGATTATCCACGTTATTACGTCTACTCAAGTTGTTATACATATATGTATTTCACCTTATGTAGGCTTTTTCTATCCAGACCCTAGTCCAGGTTCTTTGTATCGGCCCCTGACTAGCTTTGAGTGGTAGACTTGCCTTCGGGCTAGTCGCACACTCCTGGATTTTTTCTCCTGCTATTTTACCTTCTTTCTTTCATTTTTATTATATTTTTATGTTTTGTTCTTGTTAGGTTAGTTGGCGTCTGGCTTAGCCTAGGTCCTGGCTCGTAGAGCTAGTCTACCGTTGATCAGTTCGGTCGCTTCCTCATAGCTTCTCTCTGATCAGTTGGTTTTCGCCCTATGGGCCTATATGCTACCGCTTTTCAGTTCTGGTTGCTTCCCGATAGCTTCTATCTGATCAGTTGGTTGGCCTAGGCTTGGTTACCGTATCTTAGTTTACCGCCTCGTGGTCACTACGTGATCACGAGTCAGCCAGGCGCCTGCCAGTCCCCCTTCCCCCTCTCCCGCTCTCCCATAGAGTCGGGCGGGGATGGGTCGGTCTGTCCTTGCTCGCCCAGCATGCCCGAGCCTGCCTCCACCTTCCCTCCACCGGAGGGGCCTGGGAGTCCGACAGTCCCTGACTGGTTCCGACCTCTCCGCTTCTCGGCTCGGCCGGGTGGTACGTTGTGGGGGGCTCTGGCCTTCCCTCCCTCCGTTACTTCCTTGTCGCTCCGGGTTAGCGCGAGTCTGTATGTCATCTCGCCCTTCCCCCCTTACTAGAGCTCCTCCCTATCGGAGTCCTGGTATCCAGCGGAAGGGTATAGTCCACCTTAGATGGACCGGAGCATACAAGTGGTCTTCACTAACCGTACCGTATTGCTGAGTTACTACACTCGCTTCACTGGACTAGTCCGGTTACTTGCATGTAGGTTTAAGTTATCTTTAAGTTTATCTTAAGTTTCTTAAACCATCCCCACCCCTCCCTTAGTATTTACCGGATCTCTCCGGGATTATAGCCTATTCAGGCAATGCAGGGAGGGGTTATGCCCAAATTTTTTCCAAGCTCCGCCACGTAACGGAGTTCTTTTGTCCTTAGTCTGTAAGTGTTACCCCTTTAAGATACTCATGTGTCTTCCCACTTACAGGCCACCAACTGTGAGCATCCGGGATGTTCCGCTACACTTCAGGACCCCTGTGGACACGAAGTTTGCCGGTCCCATGCTCCATGCGCGACTCCGCACGGGGACATCCAGGTCTGGTACCATGAGACGTGTACCATATGTTACGATCTGGTGAGCCAGCTTTTGGAAGGCGTAAGTATTCCATCTCCGCATGCCGCTCCGCTTCTTTTACTTCTTAAGTTTTCATCATTACTTTAACTTAAGGCATCTAGTTTAAGTTATATCTTAAGTTTTAGCTTTAAGTGGTTCTTAAATCTAAAATATATCCTCTCTTACAGGCTCCGGCAGTAAGAGATACGGCATTGGCTACCTTGCGGGCCTGGGTCGGAGGTTTTGGCAAGAACGCCGCCAAGGGTCAGCCCTACATTCTGGAGAAGCGTTTAGCTTTGTTAATCTTCCCCGGAGGCAAGGCGACTGGCTACGTCGACCCGGTAGAGGCGGACCCCTCTATTGCCTTTATCCAACAACAGCTGGCGGCCTCTTTGACTGAACAAGACCAGGATATCTCCACGGATGTCGCAAACCCTGGATATAAATGTTGAACCTATGGTAGGTATAGACGACCTGTTGGTCGAGGTAAGTAATGCAGGTACCCAAGGGTCCCCCTTGGGAGTGACTGTTTCTTCTACCCCTGCAACTTCACCATCCTTCCCAGGCTTTACCGGTGATGAGTTATATACTCCTCCAGAGGCTTCGGTTAGGCCTAAGATCAAGTCTAAGCACATGACCTTGACTAAGACGTCATCGTCCTCGAAGAAGACGTCCTCGTCTTCTTCTTCGCGTAAGTCTCCGGCTCGTAATCCCGGCCCAGACAGGTCTAAAGGGTCTAGCTCCGGCTCAAAGTCCTCAAAGAGTAAGCCTAAGGAGAAATCCCGCACCCCGGCAGTATCACCAGTTCCACTACCTTTGGTGCCTATTCAGAGTCTCCCCTCCACCTCCGCAGCAGCCTCCGGCTCTGGACACCAATGCTGGCCTGTTGCAACAGGTGGGCGACTTGGTAGGCTCCCTTAAGACGAGTATGGAACATATGATATCTCGCCTGTCGGATAGGATAACTTCTCAGGATACTATTATAGCCGGCCTAAGAGAAGCCCCTCTTGCCTCTCCCTCAACCTCTAACACTAGTGGATCTCAGCTTCCCCCGTATGACTCGCTGCCCGCTTTCTCCTATGAACAATCCTTGGAGAGTAGCGTCATATGCTCCCTTCCAAGATGGTCTCATCTCCATACCGGTAGTTTGGAACTCGAAGAATAGAGGACTTCGAGTTCTACCCGGAAGGCCTACAGCCTCCCTTCATAGGCTACGCTAGGCTCACGCCTTCGGCTATGGTTAGAGATGACAGGAGGTCCAAAGGAGGACAGTCCTCTATTCTCGGGACCAGGCCCAACGAGAATGGCTTAGATGTCTAGACGACATGGACTGTTCGAATACCAAGATCCAACCATTCAAAAGTCCCTTTACCATTTTCACGATGGACGAAGGTCCACCCGCTCCCTTCCTTACCAAGATAGCGAGGTCGACCATCTCAGCAGCTCAGAAAGGGGCACCCATGCCTCAGCTGAAAGAAGCAGACCCCACTTCTCCGTTGCTCCCGTCAATTGGAGAATTATGGGAGGACTTGCCTAACACTTTCACAGCTGGCAAACTCAAACCTGACTGTGCTATGGAGCAGTTTGGTGAAAAGCTGCCCAGGCTCCCTGATAGTCTTATTCAAGCGGAGTTTGACTCGAAAACACGACTAGCCAGGTCAATCAACCTGATGGCTATGTCTGAGGTAGCAACCATGGCTTATGGTTTCAGAACCAATTTTCAAGCTTATGACCAAAGCCCTGACTCAAACGGTGCAGTCAGACATGTTCGAGTTTGCCACTGCTAGAAACAATTGCAGAAAGCAGGTATTGCTAGAAGCAAACCATTCGGCATGAACCGAATAGGTTACTTTCTTCTAACATCTGGGGCGCAGATCTCTTCCCAGATGCTATGGTAAAGGAAGTACAAGCAGAGGCTACGAGGTTGAACCAAAGCCTTAAGGACGTTGGGGTCTTACGGCTAGGAGAAGGCAAGACTTGACACCAAAAAGTAAGGGGACAAAGGAAGCCTAGACGTTTCCAACCCTACCAAAAGAAGCAGCCGCGCTTCCTCAACAAGTTCCTACAGTGCCGTTAGTGCAGACAGCTCAGCCCTCCACGTCTAAAGGTCAATCACAGCCTATTTATGTGATATCCCCTCAGCCTCAAACCCTCCACCTCATACGCCATCTCTCCAGCTTACAATCCAGCCTTCGAGAGTCAAGCTTCTCAGAGTATGACCGCTCGAACAAGGGAGGCATGAGGTAAGCGGTCCTTTTCGTGGGAGAGGATCGGGAGGCCCCTTCAATAGGGGAAAGCACTTCAGAGGAGGTCGAGGGGTTACCAGAACCAATGAGGAACTTCAGGTAGGAGGGAGGCTGTTTCCACTTTCGCCACGGTGGAACTTCAGCCAGTGGGCTCAGAGCATAGTGTCAAAAGGGCTGGGTTGGAGCTGGTTGACGAACCCACCTCCAGCCAGACCTTTCCGTCAACTTCCTTCCAAGGAATTGACAGAGTACGCAGAGGACCTCCTCAGAAAGGAGCTATAGTCAAAGTCAAGAGATTAAAATTTCAAGGTCGCTTGTTCAGCGTCCCCAAAGAAAGGCTCAAACAAAAGAAGGGTAATCTTAGACTTGTCCCGCTTAAACTTAGCCATCCGCTGCGACAAGTTCAAGATGCTCACGATCTCACAGGTGCGGACCTTACTTCCCCGTGGGCCGTCACCACCTCTATCGATCTTACAGACGCCTACTATCATATCCTATTGCAAGACACTTCAGTCCGTATCTGTGGGATTCAAGATAGGAGACCAGAGATTTCTCCTTCAAGGTAGTCCCGTTCGGGCTCAACGTGCACCCAGGGTGTTCACGAAGCTAGCGGAAGTAGTAGTGCAACAGCTCAGAGCTCAAGGGATTATGGTAGTAGCGTATCTCGACGATTGGTTGATCTGGGCCCCATCAGTCGAAGAATGCCAACAAGGCCACACTGAAAGTGATCCAATTCCTAGAATATCTAGGATTCAAGATAAACAGATCCAAGTCCAGGCTCACCCCAGAGTCAAACTTTCAGTGGCTAGGCATTCAATGGAATCTATCCTCACACACTCTGTCGATTCCATCCACCAAAAGGAAAGAAATAGCGAAGTCAGTCAAGCAATTTCTAAGTCACAAACTAGCATCGAGGAGAGCTCAGGAAAGAATCCTCGGCTCTCTCCAGTTTGTTTCAGTAACGAACATCTTAATGAAAGCCAAACTGAAAGATCTAACCAGGATCTGGCGCTCTCGAGCAAATGTCAGGTCCAGGGACAACTATCCTCAGTACCTCTGATTCTAAAGAACCGGCTCGGCCGTGGGTGGCAAAAGTCAAGAATCTGTCAGTGTCAGTCCCTCTTCAGTTCCCTCCACCAGGGATTACCATCCACACAGACGCGTCCTTAAGCGGCTGGGGAGGGTACTCCCAGGTCAAAAGTGCAAGGAATTTGGTGGTCACCCCAGTTCCGTCAGTTCCATATAAACGTACTGGAGGCAATGGCAGTCTTCTTGACTCTGAAAAGATTACGCCCACCAAGGTACTCCCACATAAGCTAGTCTTGGACAGCGCAGTGGTAGTACATTGCATAAACAGAGGAGGCTCCAAGTCACGTCATCTAAATCACGTCATGATAGCCATCTTCTCCCTGGCAGACAAATTCAGTTGGCATCTTTCCTCCACCCACATAGCTGGAGTAAGAAACGTCATAGCAGACGCCCTATCCCGATCAGTACCCCTAGAGTCGGAATGGTCTCTAGACGAGAGTTCGTTCCAATGGATCCTTCAAAGAGTCCCAGGGCTACAGTGGATCTCTTCGCATCACAAGCGAACCAAACAAACTACCGTGTTATGTAGCCCCCAACCTGGACCCTCTGGCTTACGCCACGGACGCCCTGGCTCTGGACTGGAACAACTGGGAGAAGATTTACGTCTTCCCTCCAGTGAATCTCCTTATGAAGGTCTTAGACAAACTCAGGACATTCAGGGGTCAAGTGGCTCTAGTAGCCCCAGACTGGCCGAAGAGCAATTGGTACCCCCTGATCCTGGAACTGGGTCTTCGTCCCCTTCGGATCCCCAGTCCCAAGCTCTCCCAGTCAGTACAAACGAAGACTGTGTTCGCTTCCTCAGGGATTCTCAAAAAACCCTAACTTTATGGATTTCATGAAGTTTGCGGCAAAAAGAGATGCAAATATTGACCCTCAGAACATTCTTTTCCTGGAATCCGATAAAAGGGATTCAACTTTGAGGCAGTATGATGCTGCCGTCAAAAAGTTAGCAATCTTCCTGTGAGAGAGTCAGATATCAGAATCATGACAGTTAATTCTGCTATATCCTTTTTCAGATCTTTATTTGAAAGGGTTTAGCAGCTAGCACGATTACGACAAACAAGTCAGCATTGAAAAAGATATTTCAATTTGGATTAACATAGACTTGACAGATACCTATTTCTCGTCTATTCCTAAAGCATGTGCTAGACTTAGGCCCTCTGTCAGGCCTACGTCAGTTTCATGTTCTTAAACGATGTTCTAAAACTGGCTTCCGAAACCGATAATGACACATGCTCGTTTATGATGCTCCTAAGAAAAACTCTGTTTTTATTAAGCCTAGCTTCAGGAGCAAGAATTTCAGAACTGTCGGCTTTATCCAGAGATCCGGATCATATTCAATTCCTCCCCACGGGGGAAGTGCTACTTTCTCCGGAACGTAGCTTTTTAGCAAAGAATGAAGATCCTTTGATGAGGTGGGAACCTTGGAAGGTACTACCCCTTCCACAAGATGTTTCCTTTGTCCGGTTTCAACCTTACGAGCCTTTCTATCCAGGACCTCCTCTTCCTCATCGGGGGGCCCCTCTTTAGGAGGGAAAAAGGTGGTACTTTATCCACTAAAGGCATCAGGCAACAAATTCTGTACTTTATCAAACAAGCCAATCCTGACTCCTTTCCAAAGGCACATGATGTCAGGGCAGTAGCCACCTCAATTAATTACTTCCAACATATGAATTTTGATGATTTAAAGAAGTATACCGGATGGAAATCGCCGACAGTGTTCAAACGTCACTACCTTAAGTCCTTGGAGGCTCTGAATTCCCAGCAGTAGCAGCGGGTAACATAGTTTCCCCTGACTCTAGCTAGATTATAGTAGAAGATTCAGTCCTCCTTTCTACCTGCCTCACCCAACAGTTCGTCTATTCCTGCCTTGTTCATTAACATTTACCTTGTGTCTTAGCTGCTTTATGATTGTATAGTGCCCCTTTTTGTCTGGTTAGGGACACTCACATCTGATTACCATACTGATCTCATAGATGTTATCCCCTTATTTTTATGCTAGGGGATACATCATAATGCAATGGTTACGGGTTTTGTATATTAAGTCATATACATTCCTAAGATATTTTATTTTATCATTGATCAAATATTTATGTAAATTTATACTAATTGCTATTCTATTTTTGATACATGTTGTTACACAGATTTATTGTGATAGGTAATCATTGTACCTATTTGTATATATGTAAATTACCTTATATTATTAACATAATTAGATTTAAGGGTAATTTAAGCATAATTCTGATTTTGTTTTACTGTGTACTTGTATCTTTTTAGCAATTATATTCATTCTTTTATTTTGTATCTTTTATTTGAGACCTATTTTGTTTTATTATATTTTATTTACTTTGTTTACAATCTTGTGCTGTTTCTCTGGTACGATTTCGCGCAAGCGACACGAGCTGAGCCCAGAAAAAGATTTTGATTTTGACGTAAGGAAAAATCTATTTCTGGCGATTGGCTCGTGTCGCCAGCGAAATACCCCCCCTACCCGTCCCTTCGCTCAAGATTGTCTGCTAACTTCAGGATGGCCACTAGAGGCGCAGCAGTCGCAAGCATGGGATGGTGTAGTAGTAGTACGAGCTGCTCCCTCTGTGGGACGGCTCCCCTCTTGGAGGGTTTTGTAGTGGAGACTTCTATTGGCATTTGGCTCGTGGTAGTGGTCTCACTCGCCTAGTGTTCATACCGACACCCTCCTAGAGGGTGAGCGAGTCAGTCATACTGACCTTTTTCTTTATTTTATTTATTCTCTGGTATGTGTTAGTACATTTACCCTAGAAATAATAGATTAAAGGATATTTCGCTGGCGACACGAGCCAATCGCCCGAGAAATAGATTTTTCCTACGTCAAAATCCTTTTTTTGTACATGAACTTTCCTGCCAGATATATCCTTGGTGGAGGGAAAGAGACAGAGCTAACAAGAAAAAGGGGAAACAACATCTGTTGTAGGATACTAACAAACCTTGGTTCTTTCCTGATAAGGCTGAAGACTTCATAGGTACTGTCTATTAGTCTGCAAAGCCTGAAGAGCTACAGCGAGGGCGTGACCTACAGCTGAAAAGAACTCTTGGGTCTACCAAAGGGATTTGATATCCGCTTACTCAGTAGAATCCAAGTCGGATCATGTCAATGGGGAGGTTCGCCCTCTTAAATGACAGAGCCTGACCACTACCAATGCAGGGAGCTCTAGCATAAACAGATTCACCTAACCATTCTAATGTTAGCAATACGAATAGAAAGAGATGCCTACCCGCATTCTCTTTCAAAACAACCATAAAAACACAATACAAACAATAAGGGAAAAATTTTTTACAAAGGATATGCTTCAGCTCCCTGCCCCAGCACCGAATCCGCCGATACGTACGTAATCTTGACGTATCTAAAGTAGTGGTTCGCGAATACTGAATTGCATCTCCAGAATGTTGCTTTCATCAGATTCTGGAGTGACATATTCTTGTTGAAAGCCAAGGACGTAGCAATGGCTCTTACCTCGTGAGCCTTGACTTTCAAAAGCTTTAACTGATTCTCACCGCAAGCCAAATGTGCTTCCTTCACGAGGCTTCTAATAAAGAAGGACAAAGCATTGTTAGACAATGGTCTACTACGGGATCCTTTAACAGAGCACCAAAGTCTGTCCTTAATGCCCTTAAGAGACTTCTTCCGCTGGAGGTAGTATCTTAAACTCCTCACAGGGCAAAGAGTTCTTTTCCGGCTCTTCCCCTACCAGGGGAGCTAAGCCTGGAACCTCAAAACTCCTTGGCCAGGATTTGAGGGGTTCTCGTTCTTAGCTAGAAAAGAAGGAAGGAAGGAACAAATCACGGAATCTCCTTTGAAACCTACCCTTCCTTCTAGAGCATGAAGCTCGCTAACTCTCTTGGCAGATGCTAAAGCCAAAAGAAACAGAGCCTTCTTCGTAAGATCCTTGAAAGAAGATGACTGGGGTGGTTCAAACTTCGAGGACCTCAGGAAACGAAGAACCACATCCAGATTCCAGCTCGGAATTTCAGTCGAGGGTTTCTTGCAAGTTTCGAAAGATCTTAGCAGATCATGTAGATCTTTGTTGTTGGAGATATCTAGGTTCCTGTGCCTAAACACAGCTGCTAACATGCTCCGATATCCTTTGATGGTCGAAACTGCAAGACCGCATTTTTCCCTGAGAAAAACCAGAAATCTGCGATTTGGGTAACAGAGGTACTGGAAGAGGAAAGCTTCTGATTTCTGCACCAACGGCGAAAGACGTCCCACTTCGACTGGTAGACTCTAAGGGTAGAGGGCCTTCTAGCTGAGGCGATAGCCTTCGCTGCCTTAGCTGAAAACCCCTTCGCTCTGACAAGACTTTTGACAGTCGAAAGCCAGTCAGATGAGAGCGGGAGTTTTTTGTGATACTGTCGAAGTGGGGTTGTCTGAGCAGATCTACTCTTTGTGGAAGAGCTCTTGGAAAGTCCACCAGCCATTCCAGTACCATCTGTGAACCAATCTTGGGCCGGCCAGAATGGAGCTACCAGCGTCATTCTTGTCGCATCCGAGGCTGCAAACTTTCTGAGTGTTTGACTCAGAATCTTGAATGGAGGAAAGGCATAGACGTCCAGACTCTCCAGTCTAGAAGGGAAAGCATCCACTGACACTGCTCCTGGGTCTGAGATCGGGAGCAGTAGAGGTCTATCCTTTTGTTCTTTGCTGTCGCAAATAGGTCGATATGAGGTCTGCCCCATAACCTAAACCCACAGGTCTTGGCAAACTTCTGAGTGCAGAGTCCACTCCGAGGGGAGCATTTGATTCCTCCTGCTCAGGAGATCGGCCCTGACATTCCTTTCTCCCTGTACAAACCTGGTGAGGAGAACGATCTTCCTTGCCTGAGACCACAACAGCAAGTCCTTTGCTGTTTCGTACAGGGAGAAGGAGTGTGTCCCCCCCTGCTTTCTTATGTAAGCCAAGGCTGTGGTGTTGTCCGAGTTGACCTGAACTATAGCATTTCGGACGTGGGGCTCGAAGGCTTTTAACGCCAACCACACTGCCATCAACTCTTTGTTGTGATGTGCCAGGACACCTGTTCCCCCTCCCCAGGTGCCTGACACTTCTCTTGACCCTAGGGTCGCACCCCACCCGTCTCCGACGCGTCGGAAAACAATACTTGGTTCGGGTTTGGCATGTACAGAGACAGACCTTCTGCAAATCGGAGAGGGTCTGCCCACCACAGAAGGTCCTTCTTGATTCCTTTTGATATCATGAAGGAGAATTCCAGATCTAGAGAGAGACCCCTCCAATTCCGGTAAAGGAAGAATTGGAGAGGTCTGAGATGCAACCTTCCTAGAGAAACGAATTGCTCCAGCGAGGAGAGTGTCCCCAACAGACTCATCCACTCCCTCGCTGTGCATGCATCTTTCTTTAGGAAGGTCGTTAGTTTCTCTCGGCAACGAGCAATCCTCTCTGGTGACGGATATGCCCGAAAATCCGGAGAAACCATCCGAATCCCCAGATATATCAGCTCTTGACTGGGGATTAATTGTGACTTCTGCAAGTTCACCAGAAGCCCCAACGATGTCTTTTGTAGGTCCTCCAGACATCGTTCTTGTGAGCTTGCTCTGATCAGCCAATCGTCTAGATAAAGAGACAAGCCTCACTCCCTCCAAATGTAGCCACTGCGCTACATTCTTCATTAAACCCGTGAAAACTTGAGGGGCTGTCGAAAGGTGCCGAAGCACAAGGCCCTGAATTGGAAGATCTTCCCTCCATCATGAATCTCAGAAACTTCCGTGAAGAAGGATGGATAGGCACATGGAAGTAAGCGTCCTGAAGATCTAGGGACACCATCCAGTCCCCTGGACGAAGAGCCGCCAACACTGAAGAAGTTGTCTCCATGGCGAACTTCCTTTTTTCTACGAAGATTCAGGGCACTTACATCCAGAACCGGTCTCCATCCTCCTGAGCTCTTGGAAACTAGGAACAGTCTGTTGTAAAAACCCGCAGAATGAGGAATCTTTCACTAGTTCTATCGCCTCCTTCTCCAGCATAAGGATCTACTGCTAGAGAGAGGGCTTGATTCATGATGGGGTCCTTGTACTCTTGGTCTACCAACTCCCTCCGGAGATCGTCGTCCCAACACGGAGGTTCTTGATAAGAATGGGAATGAGGTAGCCTTTGCGGAAACAATCGTGAGTGACCAGGTTTGTCCGCCCCTTTTCTGGCCCATACGTCGGCCAAACTTCAGTAGTCTGGCCGCACCCACTGATGTCCTGGAGAACTTGAATACTAACTTCTTATCTTCCCTTCCCTCTGCACATGGATCTAGAGGAAGGTCTTCCCTCGTTTTAGCGGGTAGAGCGGTCTAGATTACCTCTAGAGGAAGAAGCTCTGGCAAGGAGGGACTCCTCGAAAGGGCTCCACTGCCTCAACTGGATCTCTCTCTTGGTTTTAAGCCTGAAGCCTGAAAATAAAGTGAGGCTTCCCTGGTAGACCTGGGCTATCATGTCCCTGTGTAGCCTTAGAGCTTGAAAGGGCACAATAAACATCCTGAATGATCTTCTTAAAGGGAATAGTTGAGGAGAGAGGCTGATGAATACAGGGATAGGGAGGCTCTCTGTGCATGAGTATACTGATTTCGTCCAGGAACGAAACAGTAAACAGATTTTTCTTTTCTTGATTACTCCCCTCCGAAAAGGGAAGCTACATTCCTAACGTCGATCCATCTCTCAACTGCCTTAATCCATACACGTGAGGAACACTGATAAAGATCCTCATGGGTGAAATGGCAAAATCCGGGGTGGGTCTGCGTCTTTTCTTGGGCCAAAACGCCCAAAAGACCAGTTCTAGGAACAGTTAAAATATCCTCCGCGGACTCCGTAACCATTCCCTCCCTTCAAACTGGTGGTCAAGGCCTCATTCATCCTCCCCATGTCGTCCTTAAGCAGACATGAGGGCATAGGCGTCGATAGGTAATCCCGCCAGTTGAAGCTAAAGTCCCGAGGTCCCTGCCGAGGAAGGGAACAGAAACAAACCCCAATTGGGTTTTCTCCCTCCGATTCATACCAGAATCCCTAGCTTTCCAATTAGCTTAGAAGGAAGGGAAATGGAAAGAAGAACAACCGTCTTTACCCTTTCTGTTCGTTTTTTTTCCTTATTTGCTCTTTTCTTTTTTGGCTTCTTCTTTTAAATTTGTTTGCCTCTCTTCTGTTTTTTTTCTTCTCTTATTTTTTTTTTCCTTTTCTTTTCTTTCTTTCTTTTTTCCACTTTCCCTTTTTTTTTGTCTTTTCTTTTCTTTAACTCTTTTTTTTCTTCTTTTTGCCCTTCTCTTTTTTCTTTTTTTTCCTTCTTTTTCCTTTCTTTCTCGTCCTTCTCCCTTTGCGTAGTCCCCCCCTACTTCCTCGAAGGAAGCCACTTCACACAACCTTCTAAGAGCCTTCTTCATAAAGATTGCAAGGCTTCATCCTGACACAGGATGAAACCTTCGAAGATTTTTCCGGGAGGTTGAAAAATAGCCGATAAGGAGGCGAGGGCGGGGCAACAGGAGAACAGGGCGGTCGTCCTCCGAATTCCTGAACGCAACAGGTCGCCCGTCCAAACTCGTTTGTTATGAGGAAACGGAGGAATCTTTATGGAATTTCTTCTTTCCGAGGGATCCTGTTTCTTCTTTTCCGCCGAAGATCCCTTCACGATCCTTACGATTTGATAGGCTGTCCTTGTCCTCAGCCGGTGTTCCATCCTTGGAAGAACATCTGGAAGAACTCTGACATCTAACCGGGGAAGTCATCAACTTCCGTTGAGATTCCTGCCTGAAAAACCCTCCTTCTTGTCAGGATTGAGGGCGTACTCTAGGCTCTTTGGCGCCTAAATGAACGGCGGGGCGAAAATCTGGCGAAGATCCGCCTACAAGAAAAAAAATAGGCCGAAATAAATGCGTCTATCTGCTCCTGTCGCCTGTCCTAAAGGGAGAGTGGCTGCCTGGCGAAGAGCGCCTGCCATGCCGGGAATCGCTTTATCAGGCCCCTCTTAGCCGCCTGCTGCGAGGAGAGCGAATCTCTGGCGACGATCGCCTACCAGGAGAGAATAGCAATCTGACAGAATTCCCGGCGCCTAACTTTGAAGGAGAGGACGAAAATCGGTAGAAGTATCGCCTTGTAGGCGAAGAAGCACCTACCAGGGCTTTCTTGGTGACTTGCTAAGCGAAGGGCGGCTGACAAGGAAAGAAGCGGCCTGTCTACCGAAGGGCGTCTGGTCACAGAGAAGTCGGTAAGCCTGAAGGGATAGCGGCTACCATGATAAAAAAACTCCTACCAGGCTCCATGGC
Source organism: Macrobrachium nipponense (assembly GCF_015104395.2). NCBI lineage: Eukaryota > Metazoa > Arthropoda > Malacostraca > Decapoda > Palaemonidae > Macrobrachium > Macrobrachium nipponense. The sequence goes on along the minus strand of NC_061100.1, from coordinate 133,801,590 downwards.
GTTCTGCCAGCGGGAGAAGATCCCTGTCCCTCGCGACGAGACGTCCTGTCCGTGAAGAGGCTCGTCTAACGGGAAGATCATGCCTCTCATCCGAAGGATAAACAATTGTCCCGGAAGGAGAGCGCCCTGTCCCGTTGAAGAGCGCCATCGTACTACGATCCAATCCTGGAGAAGGTAGGGACGGTTACTGTGACGAATAGGCTAAAACCTGGAGAAGAGCGCCTGGTACTTCTTTAACCTACGCGGGGAGACGGAGACGTCCTTCCTAACGACGGAAGAAGTCACAATCAATGAAGTTCAGCCAGAGCCGTACTCGCAATGCAGACTTAGTCCAAAACGCGTGGTAGGGAGATTTAATTAACAAAGTAACTTTCACGGGAGATGCCAGCCTCGATCCTTACTAGGAGAGCGAAACTCCAAAAGAAATCCTCGGTTTCTTCACATCCAATTCCAAGATCTTCGAAAAAACTTCAGGGCTGGAGGGGAGAGGGCGAAGAAGCCTGCCAGGCCTTCTTCTTCGACGGCCGAGAAGCTTTCCTAGGAGCTCCAATACCACCAAACTTGGGCGAAGGGAAGGAAGGCGAACGACGAAAGCCATTGCCCGTAAGACTTCTCTCTTGGGCGCATCCCAAGGGTATCCTGGGAGCGAACATCAGGCGCTACCGAGGGGACGCCTGACTGGTGGGGGTTCCTCCCTAACCTTCCTGCGGCTTTCCTCACTTTCCTTTCCTCCTCCCTGGGTTCTGGGAGTCGGATGGAAGAGGTCTAGGCCTAGAAGCATTAGGGAGCCGATCTGGACGCACCCTCCACTGCACTGGGATCACTGCACAAATTCACTATCACTCTTACCCTTCTAGCACTTTAATTTTCAACTCCATGCTGCGAATAGTGGCTCTCATAGTGTTCCCAACTCCGTAAGGCGCATCTTTCGGGTTCTCTGCAGGGTGCAGGGGCCTTGAAACACTGGTTAAAAGGCGCCTAGTACGTCTACAACAGGGTTTAATCAACTTCAAACTCGCTAGCGCGAGACCTACTAAGTAACTCCTAGATGAAGCTTTCCTAACCTTGTCCATTCTCAAGCTTTGTTCTTACTATAAGAAGTAAGCGCCTTCCATTCTTCTTCATTCAATTTACGCATCATTCATTACAAGGGTTAATAAATTAGAGCAGTTCATTTCCCCCTACACCTCAATGCATACTGTGTGATGGGTCTACCCCGCATGGGCTTTCGGTTAGGTCCTCACCTTACAATCAGCTAACAGAACCAAACTCTGACATAGTTGATTTTCTTATCTCTAAATCAAGACATAATTGAAATTGCCAAGAATAATTCAAAATGAATAATAAAAAACCGGTCCCACAAAATCGCAAATGCCAAGCCAAGGAGTAGGTACTTTCAACCCAAAGTCCGATGAACAATCCGTAGGGCTGAAAACAGAGTAATAAATCCAAAATCGGTGAGGTTACGGGGACAACTGATTGTAGTCGACTCCAGTGCGACAGAAAATAAATATGAACTGGAAAGGGGGATTGGTTCAATACACCTGCCCCCACCCAGCGGCGGGTGGGGTGTAGATCACCTTTGACCTAGTTACCTGTCGCGTTTTTGCCGCGAGTTTTTGAATTCTGTCGTGACGTCAGAGACGTAACGCTAAGTAGATTAGTTTGGCAGGAAAGTTCATGTGCAAAAAAAGTCTTAAATCGAAAGCTTTATTAACTGCACAATGTTTTTTGCCAAAGGCTAAACGAAAGTCTGCTGAACTTACAAAAACAAAATGAATTTATATATGAGCTTTTCTTGGAAGGGCCAAACTTGTTTGTGTGTGTAAGGAGGACCACCTGTGTATGATGCGTTGTTTTGCAAATATTTAATTTCTTAATACTGTACGTTAATATTGTAAAGTTTTGCTTTTACATTTCTGGATTCAACTGGAGCTTGATTGTTCTAATCAACTATTAAACTGCTATCCAACCACCTGAAGGACATAATTAAAAGAAATGACAAAGGTTCTTCTAAAACCTCCAAAACCTCAAGCAAATTTTGTTTCACTGAAACCAAGACTGCAAGCAGTGAATGTCCTTTCATTAATCTCTGCCTCCTCATCAAGCCTTTCAGGCAATTTTTGGAATCATAAAGTAATGTGAAGTGTCCATTAAAATTTTTGCACTTATACATATTTCTGTACCTAGAAAACTCCCTCAGCTTGTTAAATGTTCTCTTATCTTAAATATAATAACCTATAAATGAATAAGTTTTACAGTCGACTCCCGCCTATTCAACGGTTTCCGGATTTCAGCCAACATCATTTGCAGAAAAATTTGCTTCTTTTTGTGGTATTTTTTCACTGATAAATATTTCACTAATTATGACAATTTGTTGTCCAAAATTGCATTTTTCCACACTAACTATACAAACCTGAGGTCCTTTTACAAATAGGAATGGTACTAAGCGGCAGCTGGAATAGGTTCGTAAGGCTTTCGAACAATGGGGTTCGGTAGTTTAACCCTGCTTGCTTTTCCGACAGGCGCGGCTCGCCACTCGCGACTGGGAGGTAAAACAAAACTCACTTTTGCTTTTGGGGCCCAAGCAAAACTAAACTAAAAACTGCAGAGTGAGGGGTGGTTGGCATGAGGTGGGGCTCTTGTGTAAAAGGACCTCAGTTTTTGTAATAGTTAGGAAAATGCAATTTTTGGACAAATTGTCCATTTGTTCCGACAAACACGGAAGGTCGTGTGAATTAGGTGCATACAAACCTTCGGTCCTTTTAACCAATAGGAAACGACTCACTTCTTGGTGGGTGGAATCTGAGTCTTTTGTGAACAAAGACTGGTGTTTCGCCCAACCTTGGAAACTGAATCCTCCCTTGGTCGTAAGGAGCGGGGGAGGGGATGGATCCAATCCTCTGGTCCTCCGATTGATCGGGGTGGGTGTGCAACCGGTGCAGGATCTAATGGTCAAGACCTCTGGAACCGGAAGTACTAAGATAGAGGGCATGCGTTATCCTCTTCGTACCAGCAATGCAACTAGAACTTGTTTCCTGTAGCAGGTGTAAGGGCCAAATATAAAGTCATGGTTTGACTCTTGTAGGACATTTCCAATTTCCCCCTTCCCACCCTTGTAGAAAGGAAGTTGGTGGATAGTTCCTGGCTCCTATCCCTAGTGAAAGGGATTAGGAATGGGGCCTTCTGTCCATATAGCTCACCTGCATCTCACAAGTCCTCATCCATCGTAAGTGAACGACCAATGGCCCTTCTGCCCACAGGTAGAGGGGAAGGAAAACAGATGGGAAGAGAGAGTCCAGTCACTCACCTCACTCACTACATCCATACCAACACAGTCACAACCAGGACTCGATGCTGTTTCAGCCTTGCGATGGTCTGGGTTAGCTACACCAAACTTGTTGAGGCAGCCACCCACGGGTCCCCCAAGGAAAAGGTATCCAAGGACCTGTGGTGCAATATCCCGAAGGTATAAGGCAGTTAAAGGTAGTCTGGTTTAGACCAGACCCCTGCCTTCAGGTCAAAGAAGAAAAAAAAAAAGGACCCTGCTCCACGGAAGAAGTTCTTGCGAAACGCCCAACGAGGGGTGTCCAATACTTCTTCTGACTTCCGTGAGATCTCTCGGGTCGGGACGGACTACGGATGTCGTCACTAACCATCAAGCCCTCATAACGCCCTCCTGATTGACCTCACGCAGCCAGAATGAAAGAAAGGAGTGTTCTTGGATACTTCTTTCTTGGTGAACCCCCCGGTGCTTAACGGAATAGGTCGTCGACCACTCAGGGAGGCCTGATGGTGTTCGATGTTCCTCTTCAGATAGGCGCCGTAGCGCCCCTCACAGGACAAAAGAGCAGCATCTCATCCGCATCTTATCGGTGAAGTCCATATAGGGAGGGAATCGTGAATGACTCGAACCTGTCATCAGGGACTGAAGGTTTCTGTTTTGAGTCCTTTCGCAACGAAGTTTCGGGACGAAATCGATCGTCACCGGATACCCCCATCCCCTGGAGGTGTCGTACATCATAGGAAAGACCATGAAGTTTCCCCTAACTCTCGTTCGACCGATGCCTAGGGCCCAGCAAATAAGAGGTTCTTGAGGGTACAGATCCTGTCCCTGAACGACTCTACGGAGTTGGCTCGAACGGTGTTCGAGTCAGACTCCATAAAGGACGAGAGTCACGGTCCCCCACGCCAGGGGGTCCTGAGTTCCCTGGGTGGGTGCGAAGACCTTTCGAAGCCCTCTCATAATCAACTGGAGATCTCGAACGAGTTTTCGAGATGTCCCTAACCCCCATCAGTTTCAGGACGGAGCGCCAAGGCCGGCTGCTGTCTCCTTTAACTGTGGGGAACTGAGGGGAGGAGCTTCTCTCCGGCTAAGAAAAACGGGAAATGAAATCCGCTACCTGCTTGAAGAGTGGGTGGCCTTGTGAGTAGGAGATCGACCCCGTCTACGACACCAAACCACAGAAAGACGGCCCACTTCCCCTGGGTACCACAGCTGCATAGGACTGACGGAACGTTCCCAATCCATCTCTGTTGCTGCGCTTACGAGAAAAAGCCTCTCGTTCGCAAAGGGAGATGGTGGATAACAAGCCCCAGCCGTTGAAGACGGGGGGGTAAGGGACTGGACTGCTCGGTAGGTAACCACGCTCGATCGTTTTGTGGCTGGGCGAGAAGGTTGTGCCTAAGGGGGAATCTCCTCTCGGGTTCTCCTGCGAGAATAGCCAGCAGGTCCGGATACCAAATGGGCCTGTGGTCCATTTGGGTTATCCACCAGGATCATCCTGAGATTCCTGGGGTGACCAGCGCTCGAGCTGATCACCTTTGCGAATCAGGCTGAACCGGGGGAAAGGAGGACATAGGTCGAAGAGGTTTGTCCCCCGGGTTGTTTGAAGAGCGTCCTCTTGCCGTCTGCCCACATGGGTCCTGGTCACGGCCGAAAGAAGACACCTGGAGGGCTTCCTGTTTGTTGCCGGGTGGCCGAACAGCTCCCCACGAACTGGTCCCCCCACCCCACAGGTCGAAGATCCTTTCCGCCCACGTCCTGGTGTAAGGGACCCATTCGGTCCCTCTATCCCACCTTGATCCCGACGGCTTTGAGCGTGTCTGCATGCTCTAACATTCCTCCTTCCCTGGAATGTTAAGCGGTGCCGAAAACAGCTTCTAGTTGGAGTGTGCCTGAGGCCCCACTCGTGCTACCTTGCCGAGTCCACTGGTACAAACGGGAGAGAACACTAGGCCCCCCCCTGTTTGTTGGACGTAAGCCACCACCGTGGGTTGTTTGTCCCGCACATGCAACCCCACCTCGAGTGTCCCTCATCAAGTCGGTCCCTGAAAACTCTTGGAAGGAGGCGGGAGGAACTCTGCCCTTGAGTTTCCAGAACATTGATGTGGAAGGGTTTGCTTGTCCGTTCTCGGTCCCACAGCTCCTAGAAGTCAGCAACTTCCTCCCAGGTGGTGCACTCCCCACCCCATCCCTCGTTCGAATGCGTCCTGGATGAACAGCTGCATTTGTCCGGGGGGGGAGTGCGCAGAGGGCACTACCTCTTAAAAGGAGGTTCCTGTCGTTCGATCCAACCCGGCCTAGGTCCATGCCTCACCTCCTGGTGTGTCAGCGACACTGGTAAACGCTTGGGGGATCCGTCCGCCTGTGACCAACTCTCCTTTAGCCTCGCACTGAAGAGAACCGCAGGTGTGAAGACGCCCGTGATGGGACTAACCTTCTCGGGAGTGACGACAGGTGTCCACGCTCACGACTTGCCATCGCTGAGCTAACCTGTTCCTTCCTGCCTGCCGAGACAGGTGAACTGGTTTGGCTGGCCTGCCTCCCTGAACATCTGGCTGATCCCGCGAGTCTGCGGGGAGGAAGACTCGCCCTGCTACCCCCGGTGGTCCGATCAGCATAACCCAGGTAATTTCATCCTCTGCTTTGGGGCTCCGAGATCGGACTTCTCGAAGTTCACAACAAACGATTCCCCACGATCGCGACCAGAACTCTAGTATCGATCCGCTGGTTTCCCTGGTAGCAACCTGGGGGCGAGGCGGGAGCTCGGCCAGGTACTAACCAATCGTGGCGAGATAACCTCATCATACCGTTATCCCGTTGCGAATGGGCCCAAGCAGACAACCAAGAGTGAACACTCGCGTTGAACACCTGTTGGGTGTGGTTGGAGAAGACCCGGAAGCACAGTTGCCCCTGTAACTGGGTACAGTCCCGTACCCGTTCGAGGATGAAACGCGGAGGTACTTTCTGGAGGACTGATGAAATGGGTTATTTTGAAAATACGGCATCCTTGCAGGTCCACTGAAAGCATGAAATCGTTCTCCGGCCTGATGGCGTCGAGCACTGAGCGTGCCGTCTCCCATCCGTGAACCGGGTCTGGCGAACAAACCGGTTTCAGGGAGAGAGATCTATCCCAAACCGGGCGCCAGCCTCCCCCGTAGACGTTTTCCAACCAGGAAGAGTCGACTGTGCAAAGCCCGGTGACTGATCCGTGACGATCTCTACCAGCTCTCTTGCTCAGCATGGTCTTGATTCTCCTGTCTGCAGTGCTACGTCCTTCGATGACCCTGGAACGTCTTCCTACTGCTGTTTGGAAACCGGGTTGGTTGGTGGGGATGGGGGTGGCCGCAGAATTTCGAAGGGTAATAGAATATATCCCATCCCGCCGGAGTGCATCTACGAATCCAGGTCCTCGGGCGCCGTAAACGCTGCCAGTTTGCCGCAAGTTGCCCAATGGCTGGCCATGGCACCCCCCCACTTACCCGGCAGCAGGTGATGGGGGAAAACAGCCGTCCCTAGCGTTTCCCCCCTTTCTGTGCTCGACTTTCCTTCCTTCCCCAGAGCCTCCACGGGATGAGGGGGAGGGCTGGGAGGTAGGGCTGGATTGACGGCCCCCCTTGCTAGAAGTTCCGAAGAAGACAGAAGTGCATTTCCTCGGGGCATTCGACCGGCAGCAACCGTCTTAGCAGCCGATTAAGCCGCATAGCCGAGCTCTTAAGACTTTTGGCCAGCAGTTCCGAGGCTGCCCCTAGGAAGCCTTCGAAAGCCTGCCTGGTGAACCACCAGACGGTCTCTGTCCTCAGTGCTCCGGTCTGTCCACCCCGCGGGCGAGTCCACCATCTCTTCCCCCCTGGGAAGAGGGAGACGTGGAAACTCCGTATAGGTTCCGTTTGTCGAAGGCCCCCCACGCCGGCCTCAACGCCCCGGCCGCCCTTTGAAACCCGAGTAATGGACAGCGTTCCCTTCGTCGGAGACCAAACAGGTTGGCCCACAGGTTCAACCCGTCTGGTGGGCAAAGGAACAGGAGATGGCTCTTCCCCAGCCCCAGAGAACTGGTCAAACTCTCCTTGAAGGTCCGAGTTCCATCTTTCGGGAGAAATTCCCCCCCGGAGTTTGGCTTGCGACCTTAAGATAGACATAGTGAGGGACCACAGATCTAGCCATAGAAACGGCCTTGGAAAGCTGCCATGGCGGCGTTAGATTCCAGGCCGAGTGCCTCTTGGCTGTGTGCGAGAAACCACAAGGTTCTCGGACAGGGAGCTGTTGCAGAGACATCACCCGGACGTCAGTCCCTAGCTAACTCCGGGTTCACCTGTTTTGGGCGGCATCGGGTTTCTTTCAGATTGGCCACGTAAAACCGTCCCCCCCCCGCTGTCCGTAGCAGAGGAGGTGGAAGCATCCTTGCTCGACCTGCCAGAACTTGAGAGCGAAACCGTCCTTTAGATCCTGGAGACAAGCCGATTCAAACCTGGTCCAGCACTGGATCCGCTAATCTCGGAAAGCGCGGAAACCCGCCTCCGTCGGTCCTGGGTTGTCCCTCTTCGGGCCCCCAGAACGACTCGGAGCCGGGACGTGGCTCTGGATTGGGGGAGCGGCGAATCCTTCCCCCGGGCGGTTTCGTTGTGCTGACAGAATCAGCGCAACTAACCTCGGCAAAGTTTCCTCTGGATCTCGGGGCCGTTGATAGCATCCTGTTGGAGGATCGGTATCCGTCCAGTTCCCTCGAACAGGCGTTACCTCCCGAGACCCCTCCTCCCTCAAGGAGAGGAGCACGGACAGCCCCCTCCCCCTCCGGTCCCTCCTCCAACCACCCTGTGCGTACGACCTGGCTGGTCCCTAGAACCGAGCCTTGTACGTACAGAACGAACGTGGCGGGAATCCTGAGGGGCGCAACCCCACCCTCACCGATCAACTCCTCAACTAACTCGCCCCACACTCCCGGTGTAACCCGAGGAGGTTGAAGGTATGGGATATCCAGAACCTGACTCTCTCTGGCCTCCGCTCACCATTAGGCAAGGAACCCAGGGGCGTGCTTGGAGGACTGCAGGCGATTCGCCCAACCCATAGGGGGGGGCCGGCGTGGCGATCGGAGCTGCAGACCTAGTCGAGCCAGTCTCGCTGGTGGAGACCGGCTTGGACCGGAATAACATTCTGGCCCCGGTCTCGTGTGTCCTGAGGTAGCTGGTGGACTGGTCGCCGTACCCGATGTCGCTCTCTGTGAGAGCGACGGTCAGCGCCCGGGACCGGTGCGGCTCCACTGTCCCACTGGTGAGACCGGTGCGTATCCTCACGGTGCGTCAGTTTCGCTGGTAACCGAGCCGTGGCTGGTGGCCGGTCTGAACGGGGGACCTCTTCCCATCCCTCAGCCCGCCCGTGGCCCGGTCCCCCACCCCCCCCCCCCCCCCCCCCCATGGACCGTCACGTACCGCCCGGGGTAGCCAGCCGCTCGCCGTGCAGAGCGAGAGCTGGTCTGGATGAGAGTCGCGTGAGCTCTGTCACCAGTCCTTCCGCTTCCGTGCCGTTGAACCCTGACTCTGAGCGGTACTCAGAGGTCTGGTTCCTGGCTGCCACGGTCCGCCTGGGTAGGCGACCAGTCGAACACTCGGTAACCCAGTCTCGCGAACCTCGGCCGGCCGGAGACTGGATCCTGCTGCCGTGGCCGAACCACTAACAGCAGGTGGAGGAAGTGCCGGTGTTATCCGGCAACCCCTCTGGTCCCCGCCTTAGTCCTTCTTCCTTGCGGGAAGAATGAGACGGGTCCTGCTCCCGAAGGAGCATGGGCGACCGCGGAAGAACCCCCCCGTCTCACCAGAGCGGAGACGGGCCCTTCCCTTAGAAGCTCCCGAAGGGAGACTTCTTAGGGGGGGGGGAGGCGCCCTTCTTCTTCTTTTAGGTCGGGGGAGCCTTAGAAGAAGAAGGGGAAGAAGGCGGCAAAGATCGACGAACGACCGACGAAGAATGACGATGAACGACGACAGACGACACCTTTCCTCCTCTTTCCTTCTTTCTTCTTCGTCAACCCCTCCCTCAGGACCGACCGTCAGGGTCTGTCATCCAGGACGGAGGCCGGGTGCTGCTGTTTGCCCGAAGCAACAGGCCCCACTGGACGTACCTGTCCTAACAGACCAGCATTCGGGAGGACAGCGTGCCAGGAAACAGGGAACGACATCATCAGGTTCGGAGCATCACATGGAACGGCAGTCGGAGACGTCAGGAGCAGGAAACAGGAACAGCAGCGTGGTCACGGCAGGTACGGCAGGCTGTGTGGGCGGTAACCAGATGGTCGAACCAGCGGCACAGTGACATCAATCGCACCGGTGGGAGGTCCAGGGGTCGAGCTCTTCGGGCACATGAAGTCCGGTCGTTGGGCAACACGGCAAAACCCAGGTGGCTGCATCACACTTCCCCCCACTCCCCCGAGTTTACGGCGACTGGCCCCATGCCCCGATGTTTGTGGGTGTCCACAGAGACCACGCGTAGCTGGGTTGTACACCAGGTGAGGAGGTGGACCGCGTATCCGGGTGGTTTGACAGGGTGTCGTGGTGGTGGTTGTGACCGTTGCATGAGTGACCCCGCCACGGAGCCAGCGAGATGGATAGAGCAAGCCCCTGGACACTCGGCACGCCCTGCATCCCCAAACGATGCCCCACACCTGTCCGATGGTCATCCTTTCCACGGCAACCGCAACCTTAGGGAGGCAAGGCAAAAGTCGGGTGGTTATTATGGAGGAATCCTCCTACCCCAGCTCGCGGGCGGCGAACGAGCGATCGGATCGAGGACCCAGAATACAACTCTACGTCATGGGTATCTAGGCGCCCTCCTCCACACTCTGACACGTCATGTTAGAAGGAAAGGACCTAGACAACCCCCCCCGAAGGGGGTAAGGGCGCAGATACGTTGGAAGTTGAGGCGGGCGGCAGGAAAGAAGACGAAGTGTCCGTTACCTAAAGGAGTCCGCGGGAGAGCTTTGCCGACGACTCCTTTTGTTGCAGGGCCTTCGCTTCTTCCTGCCCTCATACAAAGAAGTTCCACTGCGCCTCCTGCCGACCAGGTCCATTACAACACATCAACAGGGCTCGGACCCCCCGGGTGCATTCGCGCCCCCGACAACCGGAGCCTCCACAAAATAATGAAGGGATCCCAATCTCCGGGAATGATCTAAACTTCCCTCATTTGCGCCCCTTCGATACCCGGGCAAACAGTCTCCTTGGGGTCTCGAGGCGATGGAGATTCCCATCATTAATTCAATGAAGTCCGTTAATTTAATAGTTAAAGAGGAGAATAATTGTACTTACAATACTTTCTTTCATACCGCAATTACAACCAAGAACTTAGAAAGCAAACGACGAAGCAAGCGGGCAGAGAAGCGAACACATACACGTCCATTCCACTGTGAGGCCGAAAGCAAAAGTGGTTTGTTTACCTCCCCGTCGCGTGCCAGCGCGCGCCTGTCGGACAAGCAGTTTAACCTACCGGGAACCCCTTGTTCGAAAGCTTTACGACCTATTCCAGCTGCCCGCCTAGTACCTTCCTTTGTTGTAAAGGACCCTCGAAGGTTTTGTATTGGCCGTAGTCGGAACAAATACTGTATTTTTATATCATTTTCATTGATTAAGTGCACTTTCTGAAAAGGTAACGCAAAAGCATCCGTCCAAAGGAAAGTCGAACACGGCGAATCAAACAGGCTGGACTAAAAAACTGGTAAACATCCAAACAGAAACTTTGGTCCTAAGAAATAAAAATAAGAAGCACGAGGTCTGTGACGATTGAAAATACTGCTTGGAAAGCGGATAATCGAAGCAAAACTCCGGTGTCCTCCAAAGGCGGTAGAAGAAAGACTGATTAATTTTTGCTGGGGTATGATCCTTGGTCGATGACCTCAAGCATCCACTCCATACCATGCATTGAATTGCCATAGCCACAGATTCCTTTTTGTTTACAATCTTTGATTGTTTTTTACTGGTTTTCCAGCTAGTGCTAAAGAAGATTTATCCTATTGTTAAAAGACTGAAGGTTTTGTTCTGCATAGGAACAGTGCACTTTTTGTGATATGTATTTGTTAAAACTATTTAAATCCTCAGGGTACTATCTTAAGCATTTTTTAGAGGGATTTTTTTAGTAGGTTTTTTGTTGTTTGGTTTGAAACTATCAAAATACTAGGCAGTTTTCTAAGCATTTTTAGAGGGGTTTAAAGTATTGAGCAGATTTTATGCTATTTCACCGGGGTGGTTGGTCGTACCATCCCCAGCCCCTCCTACGAATACTGGGGGTCAACTGTAGACTCCAATAAGAACATTTTTTACTCTAAAAGGAATATACGTACCAGTAATAAGATTCATAATAATATTTTTTACAAATAAAAAGGAAAAAAGGACAAGATGAATACCTGATCCAGCGACTTGATTTGTCCACTTTGCATCCCAGGAGAACCTTGTTGCCGAAATAAAATAAAGAAACATGGGGATTGAAGTATTTTTCTTTTAATCTGTGGTAATACACTCCTGTAGTCTTCGAGAAGGTTCATGAATTAACTAAATTTCCTGTGAAACCTGCGGCCGATATCAATTTTCATTTTCTTGAAGGCAAGTGACCGAATGATTTGGGGGTTCGGTTTGGGGAATCTCTTTCGTCCCACTAATAGTTGTTGCCTGGATGTCAATTGGTTTTCTGAGTGGCCAAAAGACTCTGGCACGTTTTTGAAGGGGTGAAATGCAGTAGCTGGCAACAATAGCAGCTGGATGATCATTGGGTAAGTGGCTCCTTTCTTACTTGTTCAAGTTTATCTTGGCAAACCACACTGGGTTGCTTGCTGA
>NC_061100.1:133555652-133788994 GCF_015104395.2 Macrobrachium nipponense | reverse complement strand
GAGGTCTGGGGCGGTCTCCACTACTACTACGGCCGCTTATGCTGCTCCCCCCCCTCCTGGTCTACACTCCCCATGCTGTGTCGGTGACGCCGTCTGCCGCTACTAGGGCCGCCGCCGTACCGAGGGGTGTTGCCGCCGCCGCCTGTTTTCTTCGTGTTGCCTGCCCCAGACTTCCGCTGTTCCAGCAGCTCGCCCTGGACCGGCGCCAGTACCCAGGTTCCGCTGGCTGCCGATGATTCTACGAGGCGATCGCTGGGCCTGCCGTACCTGCCGCTGATGTGATTCCCGCTGTTGGCTTGGCTGTCCCTTCTGGGTCTACCGCTGCCGCTGTTCCTGCCGCTCCTGAGCTGGTTGCTGTTCCTGTCGCTCCTGTTTCTGAGCCTGTCCATGCTGGTCCTGCCCAGCGGTGTGTCTTCCCCAGTCCCAGTCCTTCCGGACAGGTGCAGTCGGGCCGTGTTGCTTCGGCAATAGCCCCCTGGCTCCGGCCTGGATGGAGGACCTGACGACTGTCCTGCGTGAGCTGACGAGGAAGAGGAGAAGAGGAAGCTGTCATCTTCGTCTTCATCGTCTGCTGCTGCCTCTTCCCCTTCGACTTCTAAGGCCCCATAAGCTGAAGAAGAAGAAGGCTGCCTTCCCCCCTAAGAAGTCTCCTTCGGGAACTTCTAAGGGCCCATCCCACCCCGGTGGGACGGGGGGTCCTTCTGCTGGTCCTCCTGCTCCTTCGGGAGCGGGGCCCGTCTCCCCTTCCGTAAGGAAGAGATAGATGGGGACCGATAGGAGTATCGGTTAGCTCTGGTACTTCCTCGCCTGGTGCTAGCGGCGATGCCGCTACGCCAGGTTCCGGCTCGGTCTCTCGTTCGCGAGAGATCCCGAGTGTACGTTTCTCCCTCGGGAGACCATGCAGCCAAGTTTCGGCGCCATAGTTCGCTCGGCGCCAAGACGCGGCACGGAGCAGAAGGCTGGTGAGAGACGCTCGGGTGACTCTTGCCAGGCCAGCGGCCGCTCTTGCAGCGACCAGCTGGTAACCCCGGGTTTTTCCCCCCTAAGAGACTCCTTCGGGATCTTCTAAGGGCCCGTCTCGCTCAGGCGAGTCGGGGAGCTCTTCTGCTGGTCCTCCCTGTTCCTTCGGGAACGGGGCCGTCTCTTCCTTCTGCAAAGAAGAAGACGACGGGGACCAGAGTGTACCAGCCTCGGCTGGTACGTCCTCACCGGTGTTAGCGGTCCTGCCTGCTAAATCAGGTTCCGTCTCGGCCGCTTCTCGTTCGCGAGAAGTACCGAGTGGACGCTCTTCCACGGGAGACCGTCCAGCCAAAGTTTTGACGCCCGAGCTCGCTCGCCGTCAAGACCCTTGCGGCGCGGAGCAGAAGACTGGCGAGAGTCGTGCACCGACGACTCTCCGCCAGGCCAGTGGACGCTCTCGCAGCGACCAACTGGCTGCTCGTGTTGACGTGACGGTCCGCTGACCAGCCACGGGTTGTTGAGGCGAGGGAAGGGGTCCCCGCAGCCGTCGTACCAGCGGCTCGACGCGCCGAGAGAGGACGCTGGCCGGTCTTCGCTGCGACAGAGACCTAGCAAGGTCACCTGACCGCCGCCCCCATAGGGAACCCGAGGGTGTGGAGACGGTAACCAGCAACAGCTCGCCTGACGCTATAGATCAGCGTCAACGTTCTCAGCCGAGCCTCTCGCCCCAGGCGAGCGGCAAGGCTAGGCCTGCTGCTCGATCGCCACCAGCGGGTTGACGATCAGCATCAGCCCTCCAAGCACGCTGGTCCTGCCAGCGAGCTAGGGGGATCGTCAGGTCCTGCCTCTCCTGTACCTTCAACCTCCTCGGGCTACACCGGGAGGAGCGAGGTACCTACGACTGATCGCGAGAGGTGCGCTGCTCGCGATCCCGCTATGACGCCGTATGGACCAGGCATGGGTCTAGACCCCGACCAGGACATACGCGCAAGTAGCTGGAGGCGACCGTCAGGGGCCTGCCACTGTTCCTCCTTCTAAAGGAGGAGTATCTCGGGATCTGTTCTTGTTGGAGGGACTGGACGGTCCTACTCCGCAAGACGCGGTTACTCCCCGAGATACAGAGGAAGTTGCAGAAGTCATTAAGCTGATTCGTCAGCATAAAGACTTGCGGAAGGATTGCCGCTCCACCAGCAGAGCCCACGTCTCTGCTCGAGTCGTTTGGGGCCCGAGAGGGAACCCAAACCGACGGTGGGTCTGCCGCGATCGGAGCTTGCCGATTCTGTCTCGAACCAGAGTCTCTCGTCTCCGGACAAGAAGGCTCTCACAGTTCTGGCCGGTCGATCAAGCTACTTCCATCCTCCTACTACTGCGACAGCGGCGTTTCTACTGCCTTCGGACACCGTATTTAAATACTCCTTCGGTCCTCCTGAGAGGTTTCGACCTCGATGAGGACTGGAATGAGTCGGAGGACGGTATCGGCTCTCTCCTGTCAGGTGTCGATCAGCCCCACCCAGACGACGTTCACAGTGGCGGCAGACCCTTACCTACAGTGAGAGTTCTTAACCCTCCTCGCGGGAAAACGTTTTCTCCTGACGATACGTTTTCCCAGACTCTGAGAGGCCATCGCCGCAAGGCGATGGCTGTTCCTACTCTTCTCCAACTGCTAGTTCCACTGGGAAGGGGCGAGCGAGTATCCAATTCCTCCCCCATTCCCTCTCTCCTTATGGCTACGAGGAAAGGGGAGGGATCCTACAGAGCTTTCTCTGTAGGATCCCACGTTCGGGACTGCGCTACCGTCCGGGGGACCTTCGGGTCCTACCTGACGTAAGCCCCGGTCGTTGAGGAGGAATCCTGCCCCATTCTCGATTTCTACGGGAATCGAGAGGACCACCAGCCGATATCGTTTGACGAATTCGGTGGGGTTTGGGGTTTCGCAGACTGCTTAGAATTCTACGGAATTTTCTAGCGCATTCAGAGTGTTCGCGTTTTTTACGATCTCCAAACACTTACGCGAGACCACGGTCCAAAGTGAGCGAGACGAGAATCCCCGATATGTTACACGATAATCGGGAACCTCGCCTATGCTCGAATTCCTGGAATTTCTAGCATTGGGAAGAAGACTGCTGCTGAAAGAAACTATCTCACAGTAGGCGACTAACCTGGAATAGAGGAGATCGGACGGGAATATCCAGTTTGGCTTGAACTATCGTCTTAGTATTCTGTTCACCATTGAAGCTTTCCTTCGAGGAAGACTTCTCCTTCACTCTCTTTGATAGAGAACGAAGGTGGTCGATCTCCAATCCTTATTTTGTTTTCTTGAAGGAAAGAATTTAGGATGGAGATCGTTGTTCAGAATCCTACAAATATACTACGTATATTAACCTCGCGACATGATTCTACTAAGCAGTTGAATTGTCCGAGGGGTAGGCGCATATCCTAGTTAATCTACGGATTGCGACTTATAAGAGAAGTATTCTAATTGAACTGCAACTCGGGGTTGCCTGCAACCTCCCAGGAGTTTTCAGTTTCAATTTTATATACTTATGGTTTTGTCACGACAACACCATTTCAACTTTATATTTACCGAAATTCTTTTGTTTCGCCTAAATATAATTGCTCGAGCATATCTTTTATGCTCGGTAGTTCTAGCCGAACGCATTCCTTCGTGGAATAATGGATTACCTGGGCAACTCAGGATGACGAGTCAGCGAGAGCTCAGGCTCAACTACTGCGTATTGAACTGCCTGATAGCAGCTCAGTATCAGCTGGCCTCCGAGATTCACGGTCATGTATGTCTCTCTCTTCCCTGCTTTGATTGACTACCGAACCGTATCTCTGCCCAACAATCATGGACTTAGGTCTCTGATTAACGGGGATTCTCGCAATAATGAACAGACCATCTACTGCTGTGACGCTAGATTCCATCGCCTTCGACATTGCGAGAGAATTTTCAACAGAGATATCTCTTGGACTCTTTCATCTTTTCTGTTTACCGCACGGTACAGAAGTCTGTACAAGTCTCCCCGCTGCATCGACTGCGATAATGCGAATGATTTTGCAGACATCTGAGTTTGTCTTCAAAATATCTCGTATTCGTTAGGTGTACAATTGTTCATTGTTTCATTGTTCGAACCCGAATTCAGAGATGTGTCAGAAGACATCGCCTACTCTTTGACCTGACAGCTCTACTTCCAAATGTTCAGCCCATGAGAAAGCAGTTCTTCAGGCGGCTTTCCCCTGTGTTTTCATTACTGAAGAACGCCCCGCTTTCAATGCACTACGACTTCTCACCGGACAGCAATGAAATAGCGGTTAGCGTTTTCAGTCATTTGTAAGCACAGGCTATGAATCTTGGAGAATCCTTCTCTCGATTTCATCTGTGAAGACGTAGGTTGCATTCAATATCTACCTTCGTCTTCAACTGTAACATAGTGTTGTTTCTCCTTAGCTGAGATTCAACAACCATGAGATGTTTTACCTTCAGGGACCTCGGTCTCTAGAAGGCAATTGACTTTCGCCTGTTGGCACATTGCCTTAAGAGAATCATCACCTCGCTGTCCGGCATTGGTGACAAACAAATACATTATTTGTTTGGTCTCGGCATAACCCTTTAAAGGCGAAGGTCACGTGACTTACTCGGATGCTTTGACAACTTGCCTCCTACCGAACGCAGTCAGTCGCCAGCTGTCAGAGCGCCCGAGTCAGTTACGAACTACGCTGTTGACTTAGTTCGGTTGTTACAAAAGCAACCATTACTTCGTTTTAATAGCTTGTCACAGTACCCATACCATTGACACCCACCCATGGAGTGTCGGTGTCCTATCCACTACCGAGAACTTCGCTGCATGGGATAGGAGGATGCGAGAGACTTCGTGGCAAACGGACAGACCAGTATGGGTACTAGACATCACCGAAGTAGAGAAGAGGGATAAGTCATGCGACTATTTCCTTCTTTTCCTCTGAGGAACTGCATGACTTCTCCTGCGAAGTCAAGCATCAGGGGATGGGGATCCGTGACGCTCGATTTCGTACCGAACTTCGTAGCGAAGACTCAGAACCCTTCGGTCCCTGACGATTGGTTCGAGTCGTTCACAATCCCCTCCCTAATGGACTTCACCGCCTTCGATGCGAAGGAGATGCTGCCCCTTTGTCCGCAAGAACTTCTCCGTGGCGCAGGTACTGAAGGCAGGGGTCTGGTCCAACCAGACCACATGCCCTTCCTTCTACCTTCGGGATATTGCCCACAGGTCCTTGGATCTTTTTCCTTGGGACCCGTGGTGGCTGCTCAACACGTTGTGTAGCGAACCCAGACCCTCGCAGGCTGAACAGCATCGAGTCCTGGTGTGACCGTAAGAATGGATGAGTGAATGAGAGTGTGACTGGCTCCTCTTCCATCTTTTTCTTCCTCTCTACCTGTGGTTAGAGGGACACGGTCGTCACCCTGCTGGATAAGGACAAGATGCAGGTGAGCTACTCAACAGATGCCCATCCCTTTCACTAGGGATAGGAGCGTATATCCACCACTTCCTCCAACAAGGGGGAGGAAGTGGATGCCAGCTTGAGACAACCCATACTTTATGTTGCCTCTTGCAAACAGGAACAAGTTCTTGCTTGCTGGTACGAAGAGATACGCTTGCCTCTCTCTTAGTACTTGGCCCAGAGGTCTGACCATTGATCCTGCGGTGCACACCCCGATCAATCGGACAGAGGCTTGGATCCCTCCCTCGCTCTTACGACCAGGGAGGCATTCCAGGGATGGACGAACAACCAGTCTGTTCATCAAAAGACTCAGATTCCTCCCACCAAGAAGTGAGTCTTCCTATTGTTAAAGGACCGATGGTTTTGATATTACGTATCGGAACAAATGACAATTTGTCGAAAATTGCATTTTTCCTAACTATACAAACCTGAGGTCCTTTACATATACAGTAATACTTTGGGTTACGAACCGATTAGTATACGAATTTTTTAACTTACGAAGTGACGCCCTCATTCTGGAATACGAATTTCGCTTGGAATACGAATGCGCGAATTTCCATCATGGAGGCCGCTTGATTTGTTTACATCGGATGAGCGTGGGATCTGCCGAACGCATTTTTTTTTGGCCAAACTTAACGCATGCTTTGTTTACATCGGATGAGCGTGGGATCTGCGAACGCATTTTTTTCGGCCAAAACTTAACGAGGGTCACGTGACTTCCTCCTACACATCCCTTGACCCTTTTTAAGCCATAACTCTTTCATATCTCGCTGGCGGTAAGATTGAACGCATCTGTCCGTGATACGCTCTCAACATTTGCTTAGTGATTTGCGCACGTGTTGTGTTTCCGTGATAGTGCTTATACATTACTATTACCCAAATACTAAAGACAATGGCTCCCAAGATGACGAAGGCAAGCAGCAAGAAGGAAAGCATAAGAAAGAAGGAGATGATTACAGTCGAAATGAAGAGGAAATTATCCAAATGCATGATAAAGGCGAGTGCGTGAAAGACATTGCAGCATTCTTCAAGCGGTCGCAATCAACGATCTGCACTATTTTGAAGAAAAAGGAAGAAATTAAAGCCAGTAAAGCATCAAAAGGTGTCACAGTATTGACGAAACAACGGCCTTATATTCTCGACGATGTAGAAAATTTGCTCATAGAAAAATATTTTTTCAAAATTGTGAAAGACAACATAGTGTTGCGTAAGCGTAAAATTAGTGATCGTAGTGAACGGTGCTCTCTAAGAAAGAAAAACCAGAAAGTCTTCCAGAAGTGTTCACGGAGGGAGATTTCCCCCCCAGAACCCTAACCCTCTCCTCCTCACCCTTCCCCTCCTCCCGTCTCCGTCAGCCAGCAGCCACACTCGCCAAAGGTAAAGTTCAGGTTTTACTGTGCATGCATATTAAATCTAGTGTTTATATTTAATTTCATTCTTCAATTTTATAATTTTATGTAATTCCTACACGAATTTTCAACCTTAGTGAACAAAAATAAATGGAAAAATATGAATTGAAATGGTTATTCATGGTCGGGTGGAACGCATTATTTGCTTTTTATAACATTCTTATGGGAAAATCCATTTAGGTTACGAATTTTTTAGGTTACGAAGCAGGTTCTGGAACGGATTAAATTCGTAACCCAAGGTATTACTGTAGTCCCTCCTCATGCCACCCCTCACTCTGCGTATTTTGCATGGGCCAAAAGCAAAAGTGATTTGTTTACCTGTCGGACAAGCAGTTAACTACCGTTCTCCCCTTGTTCGAAGCTTACGACCGTTCCAGCTGCCGCTAGCTACTTCCTATTGTTAAAGGACCTCAGGTTTGTATAGTTAGGAAAAATGCAATTTTCGACAAATTGTCATATTGATTAAAAATTTGTCATTTTTTCAGGTAATAAGGGGAGGTGTATGGCTTAGTCAGACTACCTATACCTCATGCTATTGGAATGTCACCATAGAAGCCTCCAATAAAAGACCAAAGTTGTCATCTTTTGACAGTTTTTAACCGTATTGGAAGTTTTCCTCTGGTTTTGATTCAAGGCAAGCCCACAAATTCTTCTTGCCAGAATCCGGTTGAGTTGGAACTTCAGGTTCTTTGCAGTGTGCCTTCAGTCCCTCACTGCAACCCCTTTAGTTCCTTTTACTTTACCTCATTTCATTTTCTCATTCTTCCATCTTACTCTCCATCCTAATCTAACAATTGATTCATAGTGCAACTGTGAGGTTTTCCTCCTGTTACACCTTTCAAACCTTTTACTGTCCATCTCTGTTTCAGCACTGAATGACCTCGTAGGTCCCAGTACTTGGCATTTGACCAAAATTCTATATTCAATTCAATTCAATTCACACTTTATAAAGGCCACTGATGTGGTGGATAATAATTATCTAGTTAATTTTTTACAGCATTAAAAAAAGGTTGAAATATTGAAACTAGTGTAACTACAAGGAAATAAGGCCCAGAAATTCAGTCTTCAAGATAATTTATTCAAATATTAAAAATATTATCTTAAGGTTAGCTGAAGACATTTTGAGTTGCATCTTTTCCCCTTGAGTTTCAGTCATAAGTACAGGCAGTCCCCGGGTTACGACGGGTTCAGCTTATGACATTCCGAGGTTAAGGCGCTTTTCAGTTATATTCATCAGAAATTATTTCCAGGGTTACGACACCTATAACGCTGATCTGGCAGAAGAAAGAAGACACCAAAAATTCAAAATAATCAATATTTGAAGGTTTTTCTATGAAAAATGGAATAAGAATGCAGTTTACATAGTTTTGAATGTACCCAAAGCATTATAAGTAAGGTTTTCTTAGGGTTCTTGACGATGTTCTGGCTTACGATGATTTTCGGCTTACAACGTATCTCAAGAACGAACCCTGTCGTAACCTGGGGACTGCCTGTACATTGAAACCTGTTCCATTGATCAAGTTGGTAGTTTTAATAGTACTATTAACAATTTCAGAACTAAAAAAAAAGTAGTTGGTTCCAGGTAATCTTCAGCATAATCTTACTAGTACAACATATAATAAAATATTGTTATTGATAAGAACAACATTTAATAAAATATTGTTATTGTTACTGATATTGGAACTTCTATTACAGGTCGAAACTTTATATACAAAACCATTATAGAGAATTTGAAGGTATGCCAGAGAATATGTGCAACAATGAGGGCATGGATGTAGATGCAGATGGACCAAGGATCATGTCGCCAGAATCTTATGATAGTTTATGTGGCATTTCTCCTGGATTTGTAAGGTTCTCTAGATTTAATGAAGGAGATTTATCTAGTTGAAACTATTCTGTGTTAGGTATAACTGTAATAACACCTGTGATCTATTAAGTTTGTGGTATATGTTCCATGTGTACAAACCTTATTTATTATGTGAGGATTTCATGCTGAATAACACTTCCAAGTATTAAATGTGCTTGCTAGTAATTTTACTTCGACTCCAGTCACTTAAGATTTTGTAAATATGAATTAAGGTTCCATTTGAGATACAAAAAATGAGTTTTTGTACAGTCTAAGAATTGACAATACGTATGTTTGCGTTTAAGGTATTTAACTGTAAATTTTCAAGAGTAAAGATGAGAGGGCATGAGATGAGGAATAATTATTTAAGCAAAATATAACAAAATGGAAGATGCAGGAATGCAAGAAAGGAAATAAAATTTATTTTAAACTGAATATTATTTGTTAATGCATAACAAAGTGATACAGGTAGCAAGGGGTATTGCTGTCAAAATGTTGCCAAATACTTGCAGACATGTATTTAAAACCAGGTTGAAGGCCAGGGCCTTTACAAGCACTTCCCTTCACCACCTCATGCATTCTCAGCTTTTTATATTCTTGTATGTCAGAAAAGCAAGGACTATGATGAACTGCTGTGTGCAATGAAGTATTACTGGCATACTGTTACCCTTTCATCATTGTGCTTGCTTTTGTGGCTAATGTAGGCTGTAAGTCAAGTGACATGGCAAAAAAGAAAATTTTTGCTGTACTACAACGACGAATACGAAGTGAAATGACAAATGTAATTACAGTAATACCTCTTGTTACATCATTTTGATTTCAGGTGTTTTAGATTTACACTGGTTTTCATGGAAAAAATAGACATACACTATATCAGTTTATACAATTTGATGTCATTTGGCAATAAATGTTAAAATACCATGAAAATTCCTAAATTAATTTTAAAAGAGTAAATCACAACAGTAAATGTTAAATCATATTAAATATTTAATATAAAATATTTTAAAGCTTAAAAATATTTTCTTATTTATATGATGTTCAGCTATGTGGTAGCTAGTGGTTCCGGACAGTTTATGCAAACTTGCACACACTTCATTCATGGTTTTGTTACATTGAGTTTATGATCTTAATATTTGTTCTCATGGGTTCAAAGGACATTCCTACTGCTGAGTGCCGACACTGTAAAACATCATGCTACACTTGAACAAGAAAGGTGGCTATAATAGAATGACATGGAAGGGTAAAAAGGTTTCTGACAATTTTTTTTTTCCTTTGTGGGGGGGGTTTGGTTAGAATCTGCTAACACTATCAAAAGTTCATAATAGGGTACAGTTGTTCCGATACGTAATACAAACCATCGGTCCTTTAACAATAGGAAGTAGCTAGCGGCAGCTGGACGGTCGTAAGCTTCGAACAAGGGAGAACGGTAGTTAACTGCTTGTCCGATCGTCGCGCGCCGGTAAACAAATCACTTTTGCTTTCGGCCGTGTGAGGATAGGACGTGCTCGTCATCGCTCTGCCCGCTTTGTCGTTTGCTTTGAGTATCAGCCCTCTTTTTCCTAGTGTAATTGAGAGTATATGCTTGTAAGTACTTTGGCATTTCTTTTTTCATTGCAATAATGAGTGATCAAGAAATGGAGATTTCGCCGCGCCCCCCCCCAGTCGCCCGTTATAGTGTGTATCCCAGGGCTGGAGGGGCGTAAATGCGGCGGATTCAGATCGTTTGTGGATGTGATCCACACGAAGTTTGTACTCGTTGTCGGGGGCGAGAATGCTCCCGCAACGAGCCATGTGTAACATGTATGAATTGGTCCGAGGCGCAGTGGGTTCTGTACGAGGGCAGGAAGAGACTTAGGCCGCCAAAGAAGTCATCGGAAAGTCCAGTGACTCCTTTGGTAACGGACACTTCGTCTTCTTTCCTTCCTGCCCCCCCGCCAGCCCCCACGTTTCGCGCCTTCCCCTGCGGGGGGGGTAGCGGAGTCCTTCTCCTCTCTCGATCCGTCGAGTGTGGAGGAGGGCGCCCGCTACCCGGACTCCACGTCCAGTTGTATTCGGGGTGGTCCGTCCGCTCTGGGTGGGGTTCTTCTCCCCCCAGGCGCGAGGAAACCCCTCTGACTAACCCGACTGTTGCTTCCGCAGGTGTGCCATCAGCGAAGGACGACCTGGGACAGGTGTGGGAGTCGCTGGGACTGCAGGGAGTGCCTAGTATCCAAGGGTTGATTCAGCGGTTGGCGGGGTCGGCAGTGGTCACTCATGGTACGGTAACCACTACCACCATATCTACACCAGCGTATGACATGCCACCGCACTTATTGTATACACCACATGTAATGACGGTGACACCCATGGCTGCAAATACACAAACCTATTACTGCCGTACCAAAGAGGACGGTGCCACCGCCACCACTGGGTTCTTTGTGTTTGCCGACCCCGGACTTCCGCTGCCGACCCCGGACTTTCCGCTGCCCCAAAAGTACCCCCCTAGACCTGCCGCCAGTGCCGAGAATGACGGTAGCTGCCGACAGGACGCTGGCTCTCCTGTGGTTTCCTGCCGTGCCTGCCGTACCTGTTGCTGTCCCTGCTGCTCCTTCCTTTTCAGATAATGTGCATGCTGTTCCTGCTGTTCCTGCTGTTCCTGCTGTTCCTGGACCTGTTCCTGTCGTTCCTGCTGTTGGTGGTGCTGTTACAGTCTCAGGTCTTTCCGGACAGGTGCAGTCGGGCCCTGTTGCTTCGGCAAGCCCCTGCTCCCTCCTGGATGGAAGACCTGGACGTCTGTCCTGCGGAGCCTGGCGAAGAAAGAGAGGAAGAAGAGGAGGTGTCGTCGTCGTCTTCGCCGTCTTCTTCGTCGTCTGCTGCCTCCTCTTCCCCTTCGACTTCTAAGGCTAAACAGCCAAAGAGAAATAAGGCTGCCTTCCTACCCCCCCCCCCTAAGAATAGACTCCTTTCGGGATCTTTTCCTAAGGGCCCGCCGTCTCGCTCAGGCGAGGTCGGGGAAGCTCTTCTTTGCTGGTCCTCCTGTTTCCTTCGGGTAACGGGGCCCCGTCCCTCTTCCTCTGCAAAGAAAGACGACGACGGGACCATAGGTGTTACCAGCCTCGGCTGGGTACGTCCTCACCCCTGGTGTTTAGACGGTCCGCCTGGCCCGCTAACATCAGGGTTTCCGTCTCGGCCGCTTCTCGTTCGCGAGAAGTTAAACCGAGTGGACGCATCTTGTTCCACGGGAGACCGTCCAGCCAAAGTTCCTTGACGTCCGGAGCTCCAGCTCGAGCCGTCAGACAGCGGCGCGGCGGAGAAGAAGACTGGTCTATAGTTCCGTGCACACCGACTCTCGCCAGGCCGTAGGTGGGACGCTCTCTGCATGCGACCAGCTGGCCTGCTCGGGTTGTGACCGGTGGACCAGGCTCGGCTGACCAAGCCACGGGTTTGAGGCGAGGTAAGGGGTTCCCCCGCGGTCCCCGTCGGTTACCCAGCCACGGCTGGTACCAGCGGTCTCGACGCGCCGAAAGGAACGGACCTGGGCCGGTCTCGGGTGCCGCGACAGAAGGAGCCTATCAGGTCGACCTGACCGCCCGCTCCCATAGGGGACCGGGCGGAGAACGGTAACCTAGCAACAATCTACGTCCTGACGCTAGAGTATCAGATCGTCGACGTTCTCCAGCCGAGCCCTCTCGCCCCAGGCGAGGGCCGGCAAAGGCTAGGCCTGCTGGCTCGAATCGCCACCCAGCCCAGGCGGGTTTGGACCGATCAGCATCAGCCCTCCACGCACGCGCTGGTGTCCTGCCAAGCGGAGCTAGGGGGGAAGCGTCAGGTTCCTAGCCTCTCCCGTACCTTCAACCCTCCTCGGGAGTTACACCACAGGGAAGGAGCGAGGTACCGAGGAGTGATCAAGAGAGGTGCGCCGCTCGCTATCCCTGTTGGGACACGATATGACCGCCGTATGGGCTCATAGCACGGTTTTAGGACCGACCAGAACATACGGCGCTAAGTTAGGGGTTGGAGGGCCGTCAGGGGTCCTGCCCGCTGCTTTCTCCTTCTGAAGGATTGAGTATCCACGGGAATCTGGTTCTTGCTGGAGGGGACTGGACGGTCCCCCTACTCCACAAGATGCAGCTCACTCCCGAGATACAGAGGAACTTTGGCATGAGGTCCATTAAGCTGATTCTTCGTTAGCAAATAATGACCTTGCGGAAGGAATCGCCGCTAACCCCATCCGGCAGAGGCCCCCGTCCGTCCAGGCTCCGAGTCATTTTGGGGTCCCTAAGCAGGGAACCCAAAATGATTGTGGGGTTACCGCGATCAAGAGCTTGCAAGACTCAGTCCTGGATCAAGTTTAAGAAATCTCGTCCTCAGGAAAAAAAAACGGGGGAGGAGTTCGCTTGGGAAAACTCCGGACGGTCTTCTAAGCTGCTTCCTCCCTCCTCCTACAGCGTCAGAGGGCCGATTCTACCGTGACCTTCGGAAAGACCCCGATACTTCGCCTAAACAGGTTAACCCGAGTTAGCGGGAGGCTGGACTTCCCAGGTGTGTCCCCTGCAGCAGCTACCTGTCGAGAACCTCTGGTTCCTCGCAGCAGGAGGGCACTTGCCCCACTGGAATCTACCGCCTATGGCAGCGTTCCAGGCATCTCTTTAGGTTGGATTTGTGGTCCCTTCACAATATCCAAAGTCAGCGGTCCCGGGACTCTGGGAGCTTCTGCTCTCGTAAAGACGACGCTTCTTCTTCTAGGGAGACTGTGCCAGACATCTGGAGGAAGAGTCGATCTCTTATACCTGCGTCCCATCCAAAGACTGCTAACCTGTGGGGCCAACCTTTGGTTCTTCGACGTATGGGACGCCAGTTCCCTTACCCGAGTGACCCAAGGGGGGGGTGGCCGGGCGTGAGGCGGCACTCGGGCCTTCGCAATGGACCAATTAGGAGTTTCCCCATCTCTCTTTCCCCGGAGAGATGGTGGTCGACCCTGGCCGGTGGGAAAGGCGGCGCAACTGATTGACAAGTGAACCGCGTTAGTTTCCCACCAGGCATTCCTCGAAGGTTACTGGGCAAGTTTCCTTTTTTTTCCGAGCGACTGCGGCCAAGCCAAAGAGCTGGCTAGCGCTTCCAACGGCGGCGCAAGACGGTTTGCAAAAACCGTCCAAGCCCCGTCCAAGTGGGGGAAGACCTCCTGCTGTTTTCTCGACGTCTGCTAAAGGGGAAGGCCGTAATCAGCCCTCCTCCCAACCCTCCTTTGTTCCCCGAGGAGGTGGTGGGAAGCAAGTCGAAACGGGAGGGAAAGGTAAACGCTAGGGACGGGCGTTCCCCCGCCTCACCTGCTGCCCCGGAAGTGGGGGGGTTGGCCTGGTCGAGCCATTGTGGGCGGATTGGGCATCGCTACCTCGCGCCAATAACTGGATAGTCGTAACGTCCTTTTGGAGGTGATATCTACTACCCTTCGAGTCTCGGCCCCCCCTCTCATCTCCAAACCTGGTCCATCTACAGAACCCTATGTCCGGGGATCATCAAAGGACAATACGCTCTTCGACAAGAGATGGCAAGACCATGCTGGCCGAAACGACGCTGTAGAAATCGTGGCGAGGGACCAGTCACCGTGCTTTTACAAAAGCCGCCTCTTCCTAGTGGAGAAGGCATCGGGGGGGAGGCTGGCGGTCCGGTGATAGACCTCTCTCCCCTGAACCCGCTTCGTTCGCCTAGACGACGCGGTTCCCACGATAGAATCGGCCAACGCTCGGTGCTCGACTCGATCAGGGGAAGGGGAACGGTTTATTTTCATGCTTTCCAGTGGACTTTGAAGGACTCGTTTTTATTTTCAAATACCCATACCATCAGTCCTCCAGAAAGTACCGCTCCGCTTCATCTTTCCGACGGGACGGTGTACCAATTCAGGGCACTTTGTTTCGGTCTCTCAACCGGCCCACCCATAGGTGTTCCACGGCTAGTGTTTCCTTCCTCTGGTGTCAGCTTGGGCCCAATTCACTCCAACGGGATACGTCTTCTGATTGTATCTGCGACGCTTTGGCGTTGGTGCCTGGCGAGCTCCCGCTCGCAGTTTGCTGCAGGACAGGAGATCGACTCCTCCAGTCAGTTTTGTCACGATCTGGGGTCGTGATAAACTACAGAAAGTCCGATCCATCGAACCCAAGCAAAGAAGATGGAAGTACCTGGGTAATTGCTGATAGACACGGTAGGTCATGGGCAGGTCCTTTTCCCCCGCAGACACTTGCGTATCAGCAAATTTCAGGGAATCAGCCGGCCGGCTTATTTCCTGTCTCGGCCAGGAAACAGGGCATGGACAGCAATTGGCAAAGTCGTGATCGGTCCATCTGTCCTAGTAGATAAATAAACACCCTCGAAAAGAAGTTAGTTCCCTCACGGGGTCGTCTTTACTCCTGAGGTCTCTCCAGTGGGAGGCTAAGGGAGAAGTTTTTCGGTTCTCAGGCCAAGGATCCTCCTTCTACTTTTCCGCCGTTGGCTTCTCACGGACAAGGTGAAGTGCAGGACCTTAAGCCTGGTGGTCTCCGACGACAAAGAACCTCTTTAAGATGGATGCCCATACGCACTGCCCCCCCAGGAGATGCTTCTGTTCTACTAGGACGCATCCGACCGAGGGATGGGACCAGCACACCTGGAGGATGTTGCTGGCTGCAGGTGTGTGGGACCCATCACGAAAAGCACCTGTTCACATCAAATGTCCATGGAACTCAAGGCTGGCATTCAAACACGCTCTCTGAGAATTTCAAGGACCGCTTGGCTGGGGACCACTCAGTGGTGTTGATGTGCGCCAACACCAACGGTAGTGGCATATGTCAACCAGCATGGGGGGCTAGTTGTCCTCGTTCCGCTCCATCAGTTGGACAGGCGGTGCCAGGTGCACGAGTGGGTGCCAACGGTCTCACTCGATAGAGTTTGTCAGCACTCTACAACATTTCCAGGCAAGAGGAATGTAGTGAGCGGTAACAAGCTCAGAGCCGTCGGGATCAGGTGAATATGGGACCGAATGGTCCTCTACACCCAAGACGTGGGCGGAAAGGCTCTTCAAGACCTGTGGGGGGCGACCGGCTCTCGTAGACCTGTTCCGCCACCCCGGTCCGTCACAACAGAAAACTTTCAGGTTTTCTTTTCTCACTCTCTCCGCAAACCCCTTCGTTCTCACTCTCTCCCCGGTTTTGGTGCTTTTTCTCCTCTTTTTCGGCCGTGCCCGGTAACCCATGGGCAGCTGCAGAGGTACGCTCTCCCAACACCCGTTGGGAACAACCCTCCTTTCGCCTACCTCCTTTCCTCCTTCTGGTCTGATTCGGGAAAGTGCTCAGTCGAGCGCTGGTCACGTTGATGAAAGCCCAATCTCAATAATGATCCTGGTGGCTCCCAAACGGCCTCCAAAGCCGTTTGGTATCCGGACCTGGCTGGCTCTTCTTGGCGGACGCACCGAGAGAGCTACCCCAATTGGCACAACCTTCTAGGCCCGGCCACAACGTAGAACGGTACCGACCAAGCAGTCCCCAGTACCCTTCAACTTCGACGGCTGCTTGTTATCCCACCATCTCTTGGCGAACGAAAGGCGGCTTTTCTCGTAAGCGCAGGACAACAGAAGATGGCTGGACACGTCCCGACAGTCCTCTGGCAGCTGTGTACCAGGTCGGGGAAGTGGGCGTCTTCCTGTGGTTGGTGCTCCGTAAGACAGGGTCCTGTCTCCTTCTCAGAGCCACTCTTCACACGGCAGGTAGCAGGATTTCCCTTCCTTCTTGTTTCTTCTTTTCCTTCGCCTGGAGAAGCTCCTCTCAAGTAACCCACAGTTAAAGGATATAGGAGCCCGCCCTGGCTCTCGTACTAAAACTGAGGGGACTGGACATCTCGAACTCGTTCTCGAGATCTTCCTTGCTCCAATAGAGGAGCTTCGAAAGGTCTTGCCCACCCCGCCCAAGGGTAACTCAGGTCCCCCTTGCGTGGTATGTGAACTCTTCGGTCCTTAGGAGTTTGAACTCGAATACCCTTCGAGCCACTCCGAGGAGTCCGGTCAAGACATGGGATTCTGACCCTCAAGACCCTCTTTCTTGTTGGCCCTGGCCCCCTGGCAATCGGCGAAGAGGAGTATGGGGAAAAAAACTACATGGTCTTTCTTATGATGGTTAAACACACCAGAGCTTGGGGATCTGTGACCAGCTCGATTTCGTCCCGAAGACTTCGTAGTCCAAGACTCAGAATCCGTCGATCCCGCTGACCGACAGGTTTTCCTCGTCTTTCACCGATCCCCCCCTTCCTTTCCTGGAACCTTCACCGATAACGATGCGGATGGAGTATGCTGCTTTGTCCTGTGAGGGCGCTAAACGGCGCTATCTGAAGAAGAACTCGACACCACCTCAGGCCGCTGAGTCGTCGACGCCTCTTCGTTAGCCTACTGGGGTTACCAAGTAAAGAAGTTTTTCCAAGAACACGCTTTCCTTTCTGGCTTGCGTGAGGTGATCAGTGAGAGCGTACGAAGGCTGATGGTAGCGACGACATCCGTAGCATCCGAGCCGAGAGCCCACGAAGTCAAGGAGGTATTCGGACCCATCCTTAGCGTTCCGTAAGAACTTCCTCTTTGTCCGTTGGCGCAAGGTCCGTCCGGAAGGCAGGTTGTTCTGGGCCAACCGCCTCACGAACCACCCTTCACGTCCTTTTCTACCTATCCTCGGGATATTGCCCACAAGTCCCTTGGATACTTTTTTCCTTGGGTACCTGGTGGTGGCCTGCTCAACACACGTTTTGTGTAAGCTTAACCCAGCCCCACCCGAGGCAGGATGGAGCAAGCCATCGATTCCCTGGTATGACTGGGAGAATGAATGGGGTGCGAATGAGGAGTGTGACTTGGACTTCTCTTCACCATCTTTCCCTCTACCTCTACCTGTGGGCATAGGGATAAACGGTCCGTTTACCCTCCACACCACGCTGGAAGGGAGTCAGATGCAGGTCAAGCTTACTCGGCCGAGCTCCAAAGAGAAATCCTATCTCTTTAATTAGAGGTTAATTTTAAGGGAAGTGTATCTCCCCGCCACTTTCTCCAACAAGGGGGCGGGAGGAAGTGGATGCCTACATGAGACAAATCCCATTAACTTTATATTTGCTCATGTACATGGCAAAAAGTTCCTTACAATGCTGTTACGAAGAGATACGCTTGCCTCTCTCTTAGTACTCGGCCCAGAGGTCTGACCCATTTGATCCTGCGGTTGCACGCCCCGATCAATCGGACAGAAGGGCTTGGATCCCTCCCTCGCTCTTATACGACCAGGGAGGCATTCCAGGGATGGAACGAACACCGCAGTCCTGGTTCATCAAAAGACTCAGATTGCCTCCCCTCCACCAACGAAGTGAGGTCTTCCTATTGTTTAAAGGACCGATGGTTTTGTATTACGTATTCGGAACAAATGACAATGTTTGTCCGAAAATTTGCATTTTTCCTAACTATACAAACCTGTGGCGGTCCGTTTACCATATGTCCCTCCTCATGCCCCCTCCCTCACTCTGCCGTATTTTGCATTGGGCCAAAAGCCAAAATGTGATTTGTTTGCGGCGAACGATCGGGACAAGCAGTTAACTACCGTTCTCCCCATTGTTCGATAGCTTACGAAGCCAGTTTCCAGCTGCCGCTAGCTACGTTTACCTATTGTTAAAGGACCTCAGTTTATGTATAGATTAGGAAAAATTGGCAATTTTCGACAAATTGTCATATTTTTTATCCCATGTCGAAAGATGATGCTTCAGGAATGAGGGACAGTCATCAACAAGAAAAGAGGCAAGAACTACCATTAAGTTGAAAATATTCTTATCTTTCAGTATTAATGACAGACGTTAAGTTAGCCTATCCCCATTAAAGCCAAGCTGTTGCTTCAGGATGCAAGCCGTTGTTAATAAGTCCCTCCTTGATGATCAGAAAGAAACAGAATTTAAGGGAAGTTGAGATGGTTTATATGGTTCCAGCAGTGATACAATCTTCACAATATGACAACATGAAGGTAATTAGAAGCAGCATCACAAAGAGGAACATGAACCAGAGTCACTACAGCTTACCATCAGCAAGATGCAGCAGGTCTTGCATTATATGAAGAGATGGATCCTAGTGCTTAGTGCTTCACTAAGATTGTGTGGCATGTCACAATTCAGTTGTTCCTTAAAGGATGTTTGTTCCGACACGGCATACAAACCTTCGGTCCTTTTACAATAGGAAGGTACTAGCGGCAGCTGGATAGGTCGTAAGCTTTCGAACAAGGGGTTCGGTAGTTAACTGCTTGTCCGACAGGCGCGCGCGCGCGACTGGGAGGTAAACAAACCACTTTTGCTTTCGGCCTGCTGGCGTGTGGACGTGTATCATCGCTCTCTGCCCGCTTCATCGTCGTTTGCTTTCGCATGATTGTGTTTTTCTTTTTCTATGTATCTAGTGAAACTGAATTGTAAGTACAATCATTTCATTGAATTCAATTGTGAATTAAAGGATCTTTGTTTCACAACGCCCTCCGATTACCCGAGTGCCGGGACTGAAGGGCGTAATTGCGGGAATTCATTTTCCCAGAATGATCCTCGTATTGTGTATGCTCGGTGCCGAGGGCGGGGAGCGCTCGCTCCGAGCGTATATTGGGTTGGAAATGTGTAGAGAAAATCGTAAGTAAGTGCTCTTTTCATTTATATTTTTTTTGACCTGTATGCCCGTTGCCGAACGAATGCGCTCGGCACGGAAAAACTCATTCAGTATGAAAGTGGAATCGCAAGTACAGTATTCTTTTTCATTTTCATATATTAGTTTTTATTGTAGCAATACTCATTTTGGATCAGTTTCCGAGCTTACCCGGAGATTGATCCTTCCCCCTTTTTATTTTGAATGAAGTGAAATCGCAAGTGCAGTTCTTTTTCATTTTCATTTTTTTATTGAGATTGCATTGTTGACTGGGATCAATGTTCCGCTATTCACGGGAATTGATCCTTCCCCTTTTTATTTGTATGAAGTGAAATCGCAAGCGCAGTAGTCTTTTCATTTTCATATATTTGTTGATTGCATCAATTCATTATGGATCAAGGTTTCCAGAAACCTTGATCCATAAAGGTAAGGAATAAAACCTTTCACCCTTGCGCTCGGTACCGAGGGCGCAAATGCGCTCGATCCGAGTTCTTATTCATTGTGAAGTGAATCGTTTTGCAAGATGCATTTTCATTTTGTTCCTTATTATTGATTGCATCAATATTATTTGGTTCAAGTTCCGCTCAGTCAGGGAATTGATCCTTATGCCTTGTATTCGTGCCGATGGCACGATTGCTCTAGGGCTCTTATATTGTTGTTGGGTGGGTATATGGGTACTGTGCGGGGGTGGGGAACGAGACCCCCCCCCAGCTCAGTTCCCACAGATGGCTCTTCCCTTGGGGGGGGGGGAGGTTATCGGCGTTCTTCTCCTCGCCCAGATCCGTCGAGCGCGGGGGATGGGCGCTCGGTGCCCGATGTACAATTGTATTAGGGGTCTTCCACTCGTTCGGGAGGGATCAAACCCCCGCACGAGGGGATTTCCCCCCCATTAATCGATACTACTATTATTTCCGCAGGTGCTACTGCCACGAGCGTGGACCTTGTTGAGGTGTGGGCGTCCTTCCAATTGCAGGGCGTGCTGGTGTCCAGGGGCTGCGTTCTATGTCTGAGCCTACTGCGGTCACCCATGCAGTGGTGACCACGCAACCAGGTGACGACGTCCCCCTCCTCACCTGGTATACTCGCCTCACGTGTAACAGTCTTGCCTACAGCCGCTGTGAAATGCCGTTCGCCGTACCGAGAGGGGGGCGTGCCGCCGCCGCTCGTGGTTGCCCGCGCTGCAGCGACCACACTCCCGCTGCCCTAGAACTCGCCCCTGGACCTGCCCGCTGTACCAGATGTTGCTGGCTGCTGCTCCACTTCCTGTGTTTCCGGTGCTGCCTGCCGTACCTGCCGATTCTGGGCTGATGTCCATGCAGTTTGCCTGCTCGTGGCGTGTCCCTGCCGTTGCTGCGCTGGCTGTCCCTGCCGTTGCTGCGCTGGCTGGTCCTGCCGTTGCTGCGTGGCTGTCTACCGGATGCTGTGCTGGCCGTGCCTGCTGTTCCTGGGATGCCCATACCTGCTGATGTCGTCCCTGTTCGTGGTGGTACTACACCCCAGACTTTGGTCTGTCTGTACAGTGCGTCCGGGCCCTGTGGCTTCGGCTACAGCAGCCCCGGCTCCGCCCTGGATAGCAGATCTTACGTCTGTCCCTGAGCTGACGAAGAAGAAGGAGGGTGGTCGTGGTCGTCGTCTTCATCTTCTTCATCGTCGTCGGCCGCCGCCGCCTCTTCCCCTTCGACTTCTAAGGCTTTACAGCCGAGGAAGAAGAAGGTCGCCTCCTCCCCCTCCTAAGAAGCTTCCTCGGGAGCTTCTCGGACCGTCTCAACTCGGTGGGACGGGAGGGTTCCTTCCGCTGGTCCTCCTGCTCCTTCGGGAGCGGGGCCCGTCTCTTCTTCCCGCAAGGAAGAAGACTACGGGGACCAGAGGGGTACCGGCTAACTAACCGGTACTTTCCCTCGCCTGGTGTCAGTGGTTCTGCCACTGCATCAGGGTCCGTCTCGGCCTCTCGTTCGCGGGAAGTACCGAGTGTAACGGTCGCCTACCAGCGACCGTACAGCCAGGAACCAGACCTCTGAGTCCGCTCAGCGTCAGGTTCACCGGCACGGGGCGGGAAGACTGGTGACAGCCGCTCATGCGACTCACCAGACCAGCTCTCACTCTCGCCGGTGAACAGCTGGCTACCCGGGACGTTGACGGTCCACGACCGACCACGGGCTGAGGCTGGGAAGAGGTCCCTCCCGTTCGCCGGCACCAGCCGGCGGCTGGTACCAGCGAACTGAACGCACCCGTGAGGATACGCACCGATCTCACCGTGGCAGTGGAGCTCCGCCGGTCGCCTGACCGTCGCTCTCATCAGAGAGCGATCGGGTACGGCGACCAGCACCAGCTCCTCTGACACACGAGACCGGGGCCGCTGTTCTCGGTCCAGCCGTTCTCCACAGCGAGACGGCTCGACTAGGTCTGCAGCTCGATCGCCACCAGCGGGTTGACGATCGCCTGCAGCCCTCCAAGCCTGCTGGTTCTGCCAGCGAGCAACGAGGGAGCGTCAGGTCTGCCTCTCCCGTACCTTCAACCTCCTCGGGTTTACACCGGGAGGAGCGAGGTATTGGGGAGTGATCGTGAGGGGTGCGCCCCTCATGATCCCACCACAACGCCCTACGTGCCAGGCACGGTTTTCTTGGACCGGCCAGGACGTATGAGCAAGTGGATGGGGAAAAGACCGAGAGGGCTGTCGCTGTTCCCCCTTCTTGGGAGGAAGGTTCTCGAATATGCTCTTGTTCGAAGGGCTTAACGGTCCCACTCTGCAAGATGCTGTGACTTCCGAGATCCAGAGGAACTTTGCCGAGGTTACGGCGCTTGATTCGTCAGCACAAGGACCTCGGGGAAGGATCGCCGCTCCCCCCAGCAGATCCACGTCTCGGCTCGCGTCGTTTTGGGCCCGAGAGGGAACCCAAATCGACGGTGGGTCTGCCGCGATCGGAGCTTGCCGACTGTGTTGAACCAGGTAGTCTCTCGTCTCCGGACAAGAAGGCTCTCTCAGTTCTGAACGGTCGAAACAAGCTACTTCACCTCCTCGACTGCGACAAGAGGCGTTCTACGTGTCTTCGGACACCGTATTTAAATACCCCTTCGGTCCTCCTGAGGTTTCGACCTCGACGAGGACTAGAATGAGTCGGAGCGGTATCGGCTCTCTCCTGTCAGGTGTCGATCAGCCCCACCCAGACGACGTTCACAGTGGTCGGCAGACACTTACTACAGTATGAGTTCTGTAACCCTCCTCGGGAAAACGTTTCTCCTGCCTATACGTTTTCCCAGGCTCCTGAGAGGCCATCGCCGTAAGGCGATGGCTGCTCCTTTTCTTCTCCAACTGCTAGATCCGCTGGGAAGGCGAGCCAGTATCCAATTCCTCCCCCATTCCCTCTCTCCTTACGGCTACGAGGGAAAGGGGAGGGATCCTACAGAGATTTCTCTGTAAGATCCCACGTTAGGGGCTGCGCTACCGGGGGGACCTTCGGGTCCTACCTGACGTAAGCCCCCGGTCATTGAGAGGGATCCTGCCCCTTTCTCGATTTCTACGGGAATCGAGAGGACCACCAGCCGATATCGTCTGACGAATTCGGTGGGGGGTTTCGCAGAGTGCTTAGAATTCTACGGAATTTCTAGCGCACTCAGAGTGTTAGAGTTTTTTACGATCTCCAAACACTTAGGAACGAGACCACGGTCCAAAGTGAGCGAGAATCCCCGATAATTGTTACACGATAATCGGGAACCTCGCTTATGCTCGAATTCCTGTAATTTCTAGCATTTGGAAGAAGACTGCTGCTGAAAGAAGAGTATCTCACAGTAGGCGCTTAACCTGGAATAGAGAAGAACGGACGGGAACTTCCAGTTTGGCTTGAACTATCGTCTTCGGTATTCTGTTCACCATTGAAGCTTTCCTTTGGGAAAGACTTCTCCTTCACTCTCTTGACTAGAGAACGAAGCGGTCGATCTCCAATCCGTTATTCTCATTCCTCGAGGGGAACAGATTTTAGGATGGAGGTCGGGGTACAGAACCTACAAATATACTACGTATATTACCCTCGCGACATGATTCTTTAACAGTTGAATTGTCCGGGGGGTAGACGCATACCGTAGTTAACTCTACGGTTTGTGACCGAGACGAATTGTATCTTAATTTGAACTGCAACTCGGGGTTTGCCTGCAACCTCCCAGCAGTTATCAGTTTCGATTTAGATACTTGGTATTGTCATGACAACACCAAATCAGCTTTTGTATTTACCGAAATCCGTTTGCGGTTAAATATAATTGCTCGAGCGTATTCTTTAATGCTCGATGGTTTCTAGCCGAACGCATTCCTTCGTGGAATAATGGATTACCTGGTGGCAACTCAGGATGACGAGTCACCCGAGAGCTACTGCGTATTGAGCTGCCTGATAGCGGCTCAGTATCAGCTAGGTCTCGGAGATGCACGGTCGGTTACGTCTCTCTCTCCCCTGGTTGGATTGACTACCGAACCGTATCTCTGCCCAACAATCATGGACTTAGGTCTCTGATTAACGGGGATTCTCGCAATAATGAAGGACCATCTACTGCTGTGACGCGTCGATTTTCATCTCCTTCGACATTGCGAGAATTTTCAACAGAGATATCTCTTGGACTCTTTCATCTTTTCTGTTTAACCGCACGGTAACAGAAGTCCTGTACTAGTCAACCGCTGCATCGCACTGCGATAATGCGAATGCGATTTTTGCAGACATCTGAGTTTGTCTTCAAAATATCTCGTATTCGTAGGTGTGCAATTTCATTGCTCGCCCCGAATTAACAGATATGTCAGAAGACATCGCCTACTCTCCGACCTGACAGCTCTACTTCCAAATGTTCAGCCCATGAGAAGCAGTTCTTCAGGCGGTAGTTCCCTGTCTTCATTACTGGAAGCGCTCCGCTTTTATTGGTATCCGGACCTGCTGGCTCTTCTCGCAAGAGAACCGCGCCGAGATTCCCCATTGGCACAACCTTCTCGGCCAGCCACACTCGAGCGGTACACCGAGCAGTCCAGTCCCTACGTCTTCACGGTTGGCTGTTATCCACCTTCTCTTGTGAACGAGAAGCTTTTTTCGTAGCGCAGCAACAGAGATGGCTGGAAACGTCTGTCAGTCCTCTGCAGCTGTGTACCAGGGGAAGTCGGCCGTCTTCGGTGGTTGGTGTCGTAGACGGGGCCTATCTCTTCTCAGAGCCACTCTTCAGCAGGTAGCGGATTTCCTCGTTTTTTCTTCGCCGAGGAAGCTCCTCTAAGTTCCCACAGTCAAAGGATACAGAGCCGCCTTGTCGCTCGTCCTGAAACTGACGGGATTGGACATCTCGAACTCGTGCGAGATCTCCTTGCTTAGGAGCAGCTTCCAAAGGTCTGGCTAACCCAGGGAACTCAAATGACCCTCGTCTTGCTGGACCTGGCATCGGCGAAGAGAGTACGGGAGCGTCATGCAGATAATGATGTGGATGAGATGCTGCTTTGTCCTGGGAGGACGCTACGGCGCTATCTGTGAGAACTCGGACACCTCGGGCCTGAGTGTCGACGCCTCTTCGTTAGCAACGGGGTCAATAAGAAAGAAGTATCAAGAACACTCTTTCGTCCTGGCTGCGTGAGGTCTTCAGGAGGGCGTATGAGGCTGATGGTAGTGACGACATCCGTACGTCCCGTCCGAGAACTCACGAAGTCAGAAGTATTGGCCCCTCGTTGGCGTTTCGTAAGAACTTCTCCGTGGCGCAGGTATGGAAGGCAGGGGTCTGGTACAACCAGACCACCGGCAACTTCCTTATACCTCTTGGATATTGCCCATAGGTCCTTGGATCGGTTTCCTTAGGACCCGTGGTGGCTGCTCAACACGTCGTCTAGCTAACCCAGACCCTAGCAGGCTGAACAGCATCGAGTCCTGGTGTGGCTGTATGAATAGATAGTGATGAGAAAGTGACTGGCTTCTCTTTCTATCTTTTTCTACCCCTCTACCTGTGGGTAGAGGGATACGGTCATCACCCTGCTGGATAAGGACGAGATGCCGGTGAGCTATATGACAGAGCCCCATCCTATCCCTTTCACGAGGGATGGGAGCAGAATATCCACCACTTCCTTCTACAGGGGGGGGAAGTGGATGCCTACAAGAGTCAAAACCATGACTTTAACTTTGCTCCTGTACAGGAACAAGTTCTTACATTGCTGGTACGAAGAGATACGCTTGCCTCTCTCTTAGTACTCGGTCCAGAGGTCTGACCATTGATCCTGCGGTGCACACCCCGATCAATCGGACAGAGGCTTGGATCCCTCCCTCGCTCTTACGACCAGGGAGGCTTCCAAGGTTGGGCGAACACCAGTCTGTTCACAAAAGACTCAGATTCCACCCACCAAGAAGTGAGTCTTCCTATTGTAAAAGACCGAAGGTGTTTGTATGCCGTGTCGGAACAAATGACAATTTGTCTAAAATTGCATTTTTCCTAACTATACAAACCTGAGGTCCTTTTACACATAGCCCCACCTCATGCCACCCCTCACTCTGCAGTTTTTGCTTGGCGGGCCAAAAGCAAAAGTGATTTGTTTACCTCCCAGTCGCGCGCAGGCGCGCCTGTCGGACAGCAGTTAACTACCGAACCCCTTGTTCGAAAGCTTACGACCTATCCAGCTGCCGCTAGTACCTTCCTATTGTAAAAGGACCTCAGGTTTGTATAGTTCGGAAAAATGCAATTTTAGACAAATTGTCATTTTTTAACTAAAAGAGCAACAGAGTTTATGACAGTCTTGACCAGATCTTACAGTGGCCCACGAATTCAAAAGAGATCCAACCATCAACATCGCCAGTGTAATTCCTCTGGCCTGTTGAGCACGGTGACAAAACCTATCAGGAATGTGTAATTTTTTAAAACTCTTTACAATTGACAAATAAGTTTTGAAAACAGTAAAAAATGCTGATATATTGAATAACTTAAATGTTTTAGTGATGTTATGGGAATGCTTAAAGGGTGACTTGGTAATTTTTTAAGTAGGTCATTAGATTTAAATCTCGAGCCTTGAAACAAATTAACGAAGTAAAGTGAGGTATTACTATACAAGTAAATGCTCGTTATATTTAATGTATTTCACAAAGCACACTCCAGGATTCCTCAGAAATAAGTGTATAACAAATTTACACATTACTGGTTCAACTTTTATTAGCCCTGAACGCTTCATTAGTGTGTTGTAGTGTCTAAAAAGAAAAGTATAATTCAAAATAAATAATTTGTACATTATATAAATCAATCTTGCAGTAAAACAAATATATTGCAATAAAAACTAAATGTTATACAAGTTGAACAGATATTAAAGTTCTTTCAAAAGTTAAATATGGCTTATGTTTTCCTATATTCATATATAATACATCTATAATTCCTTTTTTAAAAGCTTTGGTTAAATTCATTGAAAGTTTTGGTAAATGTAGTTCTTTCCTATTCAGATATTAACAAATCTAAAACAGCAAGCAGATCACATCTGAAGTCATGCTAGCTTGTGTATTAATAGGAAAAGATGTTATGTCATAATGCCGTATATCAAAATTAATTTTTCTTCCCTTACAGTCTTGCAATTCATAATGGCTCCTTTAACATAAGTTTCATCCAAACCAGTAGAAATTGGGCTTGTTAGTTTTTTTTTTTTTTTTTTTTTTTTTTTTAAACAGAATCAGATTTTATTTAATAGTCTTAGACCCAAATTCCATTGAATTGGATTAATAACATCTTTCCTGTAGTACATTACTGTATACACTTTCGTATTATGAACCAGTGTGTTTTCAAAAGTAAGGAAATGCTTCAGAATTCCAAGTTAGGACAATACATAGTTTGTTTGGTGGGAAATTACAATTCAGAATTCCCATAAGGAAGCACTATTGGTCATTAAACATTGTTAAATTGTTTCTGACAAAGCTAGTTTTATAGCTTAATTTGAAAAACCATTCATATTGAGTAGTGAGGTAAATAGTTCAATACTTATTTTACAGTAAATGTGTATTTTTATGTTTGGTATGTGACATTTCATTAACAAGTTTGTTTTTGAGTCCTGCCTCTCCTTTATTTGCAGTTACAGTGGAACCTCTACATACGAAAGTCCCTAAGTACAAAATATTCAGGTTACGAAAACAAAGACTAAGATTTTTTTTGCTTCTGTGTACAAAAATAATTCAGGTTGCGAAAGGGTAAAGTCCGAGATTTGCCCGGGCCGGCAAGAACAATTTTAAAACTGGCGCGCCGCCAACTCAGTAGACTCGCCACCATCCTCCCACTCTCCCATTGGTTCCTGATGCTAGTCACCGCCATAAGATCCTGCTCTCCTAATGGTGAGCATCTGTCCCATCATGCCTCTATGTAAAGGCGTTCCTTGACCATCTTTTGCGGCAGTTTTATCGTAAACACCTGGAAATCGTTTGTTCACATATATTTCGTTTGTTAACGTAGATTCGTGTTAGTGATTTCGCTTTCGTTGTACTGTAAGTTACTTTATCGTGTTGTGTGTGAACTTAATGACTTATGTTATTAGCCATGGGTCCCAAGAATGTTGCTGAAGTTCATGGAAAGAAGAGGATGTTTTCTATGGAGACGAAGATGGAGATAATCAAGAAGTGTTAATATTTTCTGCCATTTGTTAATGTGTTTCGTAAAGTTTAGTGTTAATGTTTTCTATCATTTTTTAATGTGTTTAGTAAAGGTAAGTATTCATGTTTTCTGCCGTTTGTCCTCCCCTTCTGTCGCCACTTTCGGACATCACCTCACTCGAAAAGTAAGGTTCCACATTTTACTACATATGTATATACATGCACACACAGTATTTCTTGTACCCTGTACACTAATACACCTTTATTTACAGGTACAGTAACGGTTAGGTTAAGTATTGAATGGTCCAAATTGCTGTATTTCATATTTTATTGGTCAATTTAGCATTATTATAAAATTTACTGTGGTGTTTTTGTAGGGCTCGGAACGAATTAGGCAATTTACATGTAAAACGTAGTTTGTTCATGACACTTACCTGCCAAATATATATATAGCTGTATTCTCTGACGACCGACAGAATTTCGAAACTCCCGGCAAACGCAGTGGTCGGCTAGGTGGTTAGTACCCATTCCCGCCGTTGGGAGGCGGATACCAGGAACCATTCCCATTTTCTATTCAGATTTTCTTCTGTCGCCGGTCAGTAAACAACTGTTTACAGACCTCCGCCTAGGATTTTGAAAACCCCATTTGTCACTTGAGTATTTGGATTGTCTTTTGGTTTCGGACTTGGCTTAGTGATTTGGCATACGCTATTGTGGTTTGGATTTTGATTTTGCTTTTGATTTTTCTTAGAATTGAGATGTCTGGATCTAGTTCTACTAGTTTCAGAGTGTGTGGTGTAGAAGAATGTAAGGTGAGGCTACCAAAAGCCTCGGTAGATCCTCACACGGTGTGTGTGAATTGTAGAGGGCATGTTTGTTTGTTGGATGATAGGTGCAAAGAATGTGAAGTGTTAACTAATGTTGAATGGAAGGCGTATGAATCTTACATTCGTAGACTTGAGCGTGACAGAATTAGGAGGTCTTCCTCCAGGAGTGCCTCTGTTAAAAGTCAAAGTGATAAAGTTGCTCAATCTAACATAACTGTAGAACATGTTACGCATAACCCTATAATTTCACCTTCAGATAAGGAAGTGATCGTTACCGAAGGGAATGCCCTTTTTACCATTTTGGAATCGATTCGGAACCTTGAATCGAAAATGAGAGTGCTACAATTTAATGTGCAAAAGTGTAGTGATAATGTTAGTGCCCCTAGTGATGTGGAGGGGGCGTCAGATCGGTCCTATAATGCCTCCAGGTTGAGACCTCTGTCGGACTCCCAGAACACAGGGAATGGACATGTCGAAGGCTGAAGGAGGGTTACGGGAATTAAACACCAGTCTGGCGTCCCTTCGGCAGATCCTGAAGACGCATCCCAGGCTGCCAAGGATCGTGCGCAAGCTCGAATCTTGAAGGAATGCTTCTCTTCCTCCGAGATGTCCTCACCTCACCGTGGGTGGGAATCTCGGAAGGCCTCTCCAATTGAGAGTGGTAAGGAAGACATAAGACGTCGCACTGGCGGCCATCGTCTTTCTCGCCCTCTTAGGAAAGGTCTTACGGAAGAGGACGCAGCCTCTCCAATTGAGAGTGGTAGGGAAGACGTAAGACGTCGCACTGGCGGCCGTCGTCTTTCTCGCCCTCTTAAGAAAGGTCTTACGGAAGAGGACGCTTCATCGGGAGATCGAGAGCGTCCTCCGCCTCGATTTACGCTTCGGTCTTCTCCGGAAGACTTCAAAGACAGTATCCCACACAAGAGATTCAGGACGCTTTCTGAGCGTCCTGATTCGAGTCCGGAGAGAAGGAAGAAGGCGTCCCCTCGCCCATCTTCTTCTCAAAGGTTCATTCCATCATATGGTTCTTCACCATCAAAAAAGACCCTCGTAGCGATTCGTCAACAGTTGGATGCGTTTTTCGCCAAGAAAGAAGAAAGATCGCGTAGTCGTATAAAAGATCTATGGCTACCCGTCAAGAAATCTAGATGTTCTCCTGCGGCTTCTCTTCGTTCTTCGTCATCTTCTGATTCGCCGCCTTCTAGACCTCACCGACTCAATCAGGAACGCGTAAGCAGTCCTGCTGATAGAGTCTCTAGAAGTATTGGCGAAAGAGAAAAAGACAATAGGTGCCGCACAGGCGGCCGTCGTCTTTTCCAAGAGTCGAAGAACGTTCAGAAGGAACGCTCAGAAATAGAATTGGAAGGAATTGATCTTGGCTTACAGGAAGAGAGTATTCAACAGAAGAAACGCCTTGCTAATCAGGACGCTTCTCGGGACGCTCGGTGTCGTAAACGTCGGCTGGATAGACTTCAAACTCACAATATTAGTTCAGAAGAAGGATATGAGGACGCTTTTGAGGACGCGAGGCGTATTACAACTCAAGACCGTTTACACGATGTCCATCACGTCAGGACGCAAATGAGGACGCTTTTGAGGACGCGAGGCGTAGTGCTAATAAGGACGCTCGTCGTCCTTCATATCAGGACGCTTTCCAGGACGCAAATGAGGACGCTAGGCGTCCGATGCATAAAGTCACCTTGGGAAGAAAAGAACAGGTCGCTAGTCAGAAGGATAAGCGCCATATGCTTCAAGGTAGTAGAAACTACAATATGGGTGCTCGTCAAGAGAAATCGTATGACGTTAGTTTGGAAAATTCGGAGAGAAAGTCAAGGTTAGGAGAACATAGCCGGCTCTCCTCTTCAAAATTGATTTCAAGCGCAAGACCTACGTTTCGAAAGGGAGGTGAAACTTCGGTTTCTTCTCGTTCAATTCAGGATAAGCCTACGTCTCCATTAGAAGAGAAATCGTCAAGCGAACCTGTCTCAGAAGAGGAGGAGGATCCTACAACCTCATCCTCTGTGGATTATAAGACTTTAACTCGTCTTTTAAAAGATTTGTTTCCCGAGAAGTTTCGAGCTCGTTCCTCTCTCTCCACCTTCGCAACTAACCTCTTTGAAGGCAAGGAAGACTCCAAATTTTGTTAAAATGGCCACCTCACTCTCAACTATAAGGGCTTTTGAAAGAATCCACGATTGGATGGAATCCAAAAAGACAAAGGGCAAGACTTCTTTTGCACTTACCCCCACAAGGCTTAGTGGAAAATCAGGGAAGTGGTATGAGACAGAAGAGGAAGCAGGTTTAAGAATCCCTGCTTCTGCACAAGGGGATTTCGCCAACTTAGTGGAGGCACCTAGAAGATCTTACCTGGCATCAGCAAAAGTTTCTTGGACAATGTCAGAGATAGATCACCATCTCAAAGGCCTTTACAAAACTCTAGAAGTTTTTAACTTTCTAGATTGGTGTTTGGGCGTCTTGGATGTGCAGTCTAGAAGCCCAGATTCTATTTCATTAGAGGACTTAGCGAGTATTTTGTCATGTATGGACAGAGCAGTAAGAGATGGCTCCGACGAACTGGCATCACATTTTGCGTCGGGAGTCCTGAAGAAACGTGCACTTTTCTGTAGCTTCACAGCTAAGTCAGTGTCGCCTGCGCAAAAAGCAGAATTGTTGTTCGCTCCCTTTTCTGCTCGTCTTTTTCCACAATCGATGGTAAAGGATTTGTCAGTAAATCTCCAAGAACGAGCGACGCAGGACTTATTGTCTTGGTCTTCGAAATGTCCTACTGATCAGATATCTTCAAGAACCACGCAAGCTTCTAGGAAGAATTATAAGCCCTTTCGTGGAAGAGCCTCTTCGAGAGCTGCTGCTCGAGGGAGGAGTTTCCCTAGGGGCAGAGCATGGAGGATAAGAGGGGCGAACTCTTGGTCACTCGAAGTGATCGAGAAAGGTTACAAGATCCCGTTTCTGTCGAAACCTCCATTAAGCATAGAGCCAATAGACCTTTCGCCCTCTTATCAGGATTCGAAGCAACAGATCTTATTAGACCTTTTGTATCAAATGTTGGAAAAGAGAGCAGTAGAAAGAGTTGTATCACGGAACTCTCCAGGCTTCTACAACAGGCTTTTCCTTGTTCCGAAGCACTCGGGAGGATGGAGACCTGTCCTAGACGTAAGCAGGCTGAATCTTTTTGTAAGGAAAATAAAATTCAAGATGGAAACTGCACAGTCTGTATTAGCTTCCCTGAGACCAGGAGATTGGATGGTGTCCTTGGATCTCCAAGACGCCTATTTCCATGTTCCGATCCACCCTCGGTCCAGGAAGTTCCTCAGATTCGTTCTGAAAGGACAGGTCTTCCAATTCAGAGCTCTCTGTTTCGGGCTGAGTACAGCCCCTATGATATTCACGCTTCTGATGCGAAATGTAGCAAGATGGCTCCATCTCTCGAAGATAAGAGTCTCACTCTACTTAGACGATTGGCTGATCCGGTCCACGTCAAAGGAAAAGTGCCTGGAGGACTTACACACGACATTACAGCTGACGAAGGACCTAGGCCTTCTGGTCAACTTCGAGAAGTCCCATCTGATTCCCACACAGTCCATCGTGTATCTGGGGATTCAGATGGATTCAGTGGCTTTTCAAGCATTTCCATCCATAGAACATCAGCTAAAATGCTTAGAGAAAGTATCGGTCTTCTTAGAGAAGGAAATATGCTCGGCGAGGGAATGGATGAGTCTGCTGGGGACCATTTCCTCGCTGGAGAAATTTGTTTCTCTTGGAAGGCTGCACCTCAGACAGCTTCAGTTTTTCCTAGCAGACAACTGGAAGAACAAGAAAGACCTAGACGAGATTTTGAGAATCCCTCAATCGATCAAAGAGCATTTGAAGTGGTGGTCCGATCCCGTCAAGCTATCGGAAGGGATGTCCCTCAAAGTTCTGAGCCCAGACCTAGTGTTGTTCTCAGACGCGTCCATGA
Organism: Macrobrachium nipponense; assembly: GCF_015104395.2. Taxonomy (NCBI): domain Eukaryota; kingdom Metazoa; phylum Arthropoda; class Malacostraca; order Decapoda; family Palaemonidae; genus Macrobrachium; species Macrobrachium nipponense. The sequence goes on along the minus strand of NC_061100.1, from coordinate 133,756,303 downwards.
CGGGCTGGGGAGCAACACTGGGGGAGGAGGAGGTGTCAGGCCTCTGGAGAGGGGAACAGAGGTCCTGGCACATAAACCTCAAGGAGCTAGAAGCGATTCGTTTGGCACTTCAATGCTTCGAGTCAAGGATTGTGGGACGAATTGTACAAGTCAACTCGGACAACACCATGGCGCTCGCGTATATAAAAAAACAGGGAGGAACTCTATCTCGGTCCCTGTTCAGGATAACGAAGGAAATCTTACTTTGGGCGAAGCTAAGAAATATAACGATTCTAACGAGATTCGTTTCAGGACAGCAGAACGTTCGTGCGGATCTCCTAAGCCGTCAACATCAAATGCTTCCAACGAATGACTCTCCATCCAGAGATTTGCAAAGAGTTATGGAAACTTTGGGGACGTCCACTGGTAGACCTCTTCGCGACAGCGAAAACGAAGAGGCTTCCTATTTACTGCTCTCCGGTTCTGGACCCAGGAGCAATAGCAATAGACGCCATGCTTTGGAATTGGAAGGGGATGGATCTCTACGCCTTTCCTCCATTCAAACTCCTGGGAGAGGTAATAAGAAAGTTTGCGGCGTCGGAAGGAGCAAGAATGACGTTGATCGCCCCCTTTTGGCCTGCAAGGGACTGGTTCACAGAGGCCATGTCATTTCTGGTAGATTTCCCAAGGACACTTCCAGAAAAAATCGATCTACTCAGACAGCCCCACTTCGAGAGGTATCACGGAAACCTCTCCGCTCTGAGTCTGACTGCATTCAGACTATCCAAAAGTTGGCCAGAGCGAGAGGTTTTTCAAGATCGTTGGCAAGAGCTATTGCCAACGCTAGAAGAACATCTTCTCAAGCTGTCTACCAATCGAAGTGGGCTGTCTTTAGAAGTTGGTGTAGAAGGGAGAATATTTCCTCCTCCACGACCTCTGTGAGCCAGATTGCTGACTTCCTCCTACATCTTAGAAATATAGACAAACTTTCAGTGTCAACGATTAAAGGCTACAAAAGTATGCTGTCAACGGTCTTCCGACACAGAGGCTTGGATTTATCAAATGATAAGGATCTTCACGATCTATTGAGGTCCTTTGAAACCTCGAAAGCTCCACGAGACAAGATTCCCTCATGGAACTTGGATGTTGTCTTAAAGTTTTTAATGTCAGCCCCATTTGAGCCTCTGCATACTGCCTCTTTGAAAGATGTAACTAGGAAAGGTATTTTCCTAACCGCTCTGGCAACAGCTAAGAGGGTTAGCGAAATCCAAGCTATGAATAAACGTGGGTTTCAGAGAACACAATGCGGTGTGTTCGCTGAGCCCCTCGTTCTTAGCTAAGAACGAAAACCCATCCAACCCCTGGCCTAAAAGCTTTGATATCAAGGGGTTATCAGAGTTCGTCAGACGAGAGCCGGAGAGAGTTTTGTGCCCTGTCAGAGCTCTCAAATTTTATCTGGAAAAGACCAAACAATGTAGAGGCCCGTCAGACAACCTGTGGTGTTCTGTCAAGAGGCCGGAATTACCAATGTCTAAGAACGCACTGGCGTTCTTCTTGAGAAACACCATCAGGGAAGCTCATTCGTCCTGCACGGATGGTGATCTTAAACTGCTAAAAGTTAATGCTCACGAAGTTAGAGGGGTAGTTACTTCGGTGGCTTTTCAGAAAAATATGGCACTCAGTGATATCCTGGGTGCCACATTTTGGCGAAGCAACTCTGTGTTCGCTTCACACTACCTCAGAGATGTGAAGGCGACATATGAGAATTGCTACTCGCTTGGACCATACATTTCCGCGGATACAGTATTGGGGACGAGAAGCAATATGAACCCCATCCTTTAGAAAATGGATGTGTGTGATTTTAATTATGGGTTTGTTTTTTTATGTTGTAGGGTTGACCGCTTGAAGCGGTCTTCCCTTTAATTAGCCTGAAAGTTATGGGACTAACTTTAGTTGGGCTAGGTTAGGTGGTATTTATTATGCTTCGTTGTCTTCAGTATGGTCAATATGGTCTAGTCACATTGTGGTCACGCTCCCGTTGACAGATCATCTAGTTAAGCAGAAGCAGGCTTGGGTGACAGTAATCACGAAGTCAGCTATGCTAACAGGTAAGGAACCAAGATGTCAATCATCTGCATGTGAAATGTTTCCAAAATCCTTCTATTCTGTCCCTTCCCACCTCCAATGGTGGGATTCAGCTATATATATATCTGGCAGGTAAGTGTCATGAACAAAATGATATTGTCATGATACAATAAAGTTTGTTCATACTTACCTGACAGATATATATAATCAAGTACCCACCCACCTCCCCTCAGGGGACAGTGGTAGAGAAAATCTGAATAGAAAATGGGAATGGTTCCTGGTATCCGCCTCCCAGCGGCGGGAATGGGTACTAACCACCTAGCCGACCACTGCGTTTGCCGGGAGTTTTGAAATTCTGTCGGTCGTCAGAGAATACAGCTATATATATATCTGTCAGGTAAGTATGAACAAACTTTATTGTATCATGACAATATCATTTTTAGATACGAAAAAATCAGGTTATGAAGACCGCTTTGGAACGAATTAATTTCGTAACCTGAGGCACTACTGTATCTATTGTTATAAGGCAGAGTACAGTCTGACCTCGAAAAGCTGGCATTCCGTGGTGCATTAGCTGCCATTAATTCCTGAGCGGCTATGAGGCCAGTACCACACATATTATCATCATATATCATCATATACTTTGTTTATAGTACGAGATGTATTTGCAGTAGATTACACTATGCTAGGCTTTCTATACTTGTCTTGGTTTTGGTAGGTAACATTAGTAATGCATACTATATCAGAGTTAGTGCAAATCTTCATACATTAAATCAGGCTTACTGCATGATGACTTGTCTTTGAATTCATCACTAGTATTTTCTTATAAGTAACCTCTTACTGCTGCATGCGAGACACTGGCATATATAATTGAATCGAGAAATGGCCATTTTGCCAGTGTCATTTACCTTAGCTAACTTGTCAACTTGTTGAAAAATTTCCTTATTTCTAATGTGATTCCCATAAATAAGAATAAATCTTTATTTGTCCTTCACTCAATGGGGAGGAAAATGTAAAAAAAAAAAAAAAAAAAAAAAAAAAGTGGCACTAAATTTACAGTTGTTGCTGTGACTGAAGAAACGAATAATGTGCAGACCACAAAATGTTTGGGAAGAGGCAAAAGCAACATCCGATACTACCGAAACCACACCTTTACTTCATTAATTTAATTTACTGCATTTACTAATGAAATAAGTTGCATTTTTAAACTTTGATAATTTACTTATAAACGAATCTCTGAAATGCATTTCATTCATAAAATGCAATCAGCTGATGACTTTAAGAATGCAAATGGCACGTGGTGCCATGTTCATAAATTATAATATGATAATGACAATACTATAATGCATGAAATATAATTTCCTATAGGAGGTAAAACAAGTTTTACTAAAATACCATTATTAATACAGCTGTATTCTTGACCTGCAGTGTCAGAGAGAGAGAGAAAGATGCAGATTTAAAGAAATAAAAGCGGGGGATTTTTAGGTTTTTGCTAAAAACGAAAACCGGAAAAGCATGAGGGGTGCCTGATCAGATTTGACAGTGGGCTTATAAAGTGGTATAAGCTCTGACGTAGCAAAGGTGTGAGCATTTCCGGAAAGAGGCTTATGAAGCAAGCCAGAATTTTGCTAAACCTAACGAATGGCAGTGATTATTCATATGTTTTGTTCTACTTTTAATAACACTGCACCACTATATGTGAAATGAGTGAGCAAGACTCTTTACATAGGTATTTTTTAGGTGTGATTTCTTAAACCTGGGATTATCTGTATTCTGGCAGTGGCCTTTTCCCAAGGGTCTTTTAAAGACAAGTACGTACTTAAATAGTATGCATATATACTAGTCAAGTATTATAGATTGTCCATGGGGTAAAAAGATGTAAATTTAATTTATTAGTGCACCATGAATTTTCCCATTTTTACCTCCTGTGTTCTGCTGTTTCAAATTTCAAAGGGAACTCTTATCAGAAGGCTCTACATAAAGTATGCCCAATCACAAGAATAGCCATTAATAATGGTCACATTATGTGATTTGTTACTTCACCAGAGTTATAGATAAATCAGGCAAGCAAATATTTTCATTACCAAAGGTTATTCATGTTATTGAGGTTTACATTTATTTTTGAGGTTGACTTGTATTTCTCAACAAAATTGTGTGCAGAAAATCATATTTTGGGGAATCAACCTGTCAAAATGAGATCAAAATTTTACATTTGTATTGCCAAATAAATTACTTTTGTTAATATTGTTTTTATTACTAATCTTGATGTTACAATACTTGTAAACTGATTTTGCTGCAATGGTAATAGCATTAAATTAAAGATCGATTTTTAAAGCAATTTGTATTTATCCATAGTTATACAAACCAGGGTGTACACAAATTCCTATCACAACCCGAACAGCCAGCTCACCAGTGGCAGGTCGTCTTCATCTTCAGTCTCTGCAATGGAGACTGAAAGACTTCTGGGCCCCGCCAGGAGATTCCCCTCTACAGAGAGTCCCTCTGTCCGAAGAGGTAAAGCAAGACTTCATTGGTGGTTTGACGACCAAAATCTCTCTGAGGGAATACCTCTGCATTCTCCCCCTCCAGACTTCCTTCTGTTTTCAGACGCCTCCGTCTTGGGTTGTGGTGCTCATCTGGGAGACCTCACTGCATCAGGCGTTTGGAATGTGGAAGACAAGCTGCTACACATCAACATTTTGGAGTTGAAAGCAGCTTTTCTGGGTCTGAGAGAGTTTCGGGAGAAGGTAAAGGGTCATTCGGTGGTTCTGATGTCCGACAACATCACAGTGGTCGCCTATGTGAACAAGCAGGGGTGTCTGGTGTCTTGTCACCTCCATTCGTTGACTCAAGTTACACCAGAGGGCGTTCGACAACTCAGTAGACCTCTCTGCCAGGTACATTCCAGGCAAGAGGAATATGGTCGCCAATAGGCTGAGTCTTTGGAACCAAATCCTGGGAACAGAGTGGTCTCTGCATCAGGTCATGGAAGACAGGTTTTTTCAGGGTTAGGGGAGGCCTATGCTAAACCTCTTTGCCACTCGATTCAACAGGAAGCTGGAAGTTTACTGTTCAGTGGTCCCGGATCCTCTTGCTCTGGCAGAGGACGCCTTCCAACACCCTTTGGACAACCTCGAGGTATTATACGCATTTCCTCCGTTTTGCCTGATCTGTCATGTTCTGAACAGGGTAATGAGTTATCAAAATCTCAGGATGACTTTGGTGGCTCTTCTGTGGCCTCAAGCAGAGTGGTTCCCAGACCTTCTGTCTCTTCTGTCAGAGGTTCCAAGAGAGATTCCCTCGTGGCGGCAACTTCTTTGCCAGCCTCATGTCGAAAGGTTTCAACAGTCGGTAGAATCCCATCTCTTCACGGATGGAAACTATCAAGTATCTCCTCCGAGCGAGAGCTTTTCCTCAGGGGGTAGCAGGACATATGTCCAGTTACCTCAGGAAGTCCTCTTCAGCAATTTACCAGGGGAAATAGGCTGTCTACTGTGATTGGTGATGTCAGCAGGGTTTCTCTCCACTGAAAACCTCTGTTTGGCATATAGCAGATTTTTTTTATCTTCCTCAGGGATGAGATAGGCCTTTCTGTTTCTGTTATCATGGGCTACAGAGCAGCACTAGGTTTGGTGAACCAAACAAAAGCTTCTTTCAGTTTTCTTCTGAAGAATGAAAAAGAAACCCACAAAATCACTGTGTAATGTGCTTACTTCTAAGTATTTACATTTAAGTTTACTCCACACTCGAGTGCTTTCAGGCCCTACCTGTGGCCCATTTTCAAGAGATGTGTATGTTCTTGTAATGGTAATTGCTTTATAGCAAAGTTAAGGGAAAGGAAAACGCATCTTCTTCGAGAAGTTCTGCAGCACGGAGGCATTTGCGCATGTGTTGGAGGCGCCTGTTCTCATGGTTGTTCTGGAATCGTCAGGCGTGTTAGGGAACGCAACAGGCGCCGAAGTTTCGTGAGAAACGCCGCGATTTCTGATGCAATACTTCGTCGAGATTCTTCTAAGAAGTTCCAGTAATCTCGAGAGCCTGTGACGTTCGCTGGTAAGCCACGCCCCCAGGTTGCCGTATAAATACGACTGACGAAGTAGGAGGGAGCAGATCATCAGTAGGAGTCAGATCAGATTATCAGTGGGAGCCCCGCAGCAGAGATCAGAGATCATCAGAGAGAGATAAGAGAAGAAGGAACAGACGAAGGATCAGAGAGGAAAAGGCGCTCGAGAGTTGGTTGAATTCTGGTCAAGTCGTCCAGTCTGGGAGAACGACTGAGGTATTTTCGACGTTGAGCAAGCCTTGAGAGAAGAAACTTTCTACAAGAGGTTTTGAGGAGTCCCTGCCCTTAAAGTATCAAGAATAGACATCATTTTCTGCAACACGGAGTCAAGAAGACGTCTACAACTACAGTTCTCCTTTTGTGAAGCCACTGCTTCGAGCATAGATCTCTGACAGCGCAAAACTTGCCAGCAAGTATTAACATTACGTCACTGTTCCCCCAGTTCATGCAGTGTAAGATTTTACCTTTTTTATGTAAATAGGAGATACCATTCTGTATCTATCTTTGTTAGTAAGCTTGTAAATTGTAAATAAACCTTTGTTCTGTTAGTGTTTCTTTCTATATTTGTATCCCCAGTTTCAACTGTTGGTGTTGAATTCTTTTTGTTTATCATTATATCGAACTTGGAGCGGACCTCTCTCTCGGTTCGTAACAGTTCTCAGCCTGGGTCAAGGCCCAGCAGTCTTCTGGAACTTCTTCTCGTTGAGCTGTCATTTATGTGATGGCTGTTCTGGTTTCCTTGAGAGTTGCTAATCCCCTCTTGTCGCTCTGATATCCTGAGCTGATGGGCAATGGGATTAACCCTTGTGGTAAGGGAGTGATCACTGAAAGTCTGTTGGGCAGAAAACCTAATCTGCAGGTCAGCAGGGTCAATCTTAGCTTCTTTTAATATCATAGCGCAGCTTCTGGGATCTTCTGAGGTTAAAACCTTTTTTTCCTTATATTACTTTAATCTCTGATGAGTGCTCCTTCTACTACTCTCCTGTGACTAATTTTATTGCTTTTGTATATAAGCCTAGGTTTGGTGTTACGTCTGAAAGGCGTGGACATCTCTTCATCCTGGGGGATCTTGTTATTCAGGGGTTTTGAACAGACCTGTTCTCCAAGGGAACTCAAACCTCCCGCATGGGATGTTTCGCTTTCCTGAGAAGTCTCACTCAAGCCTCATTCAAGATCTTGCATTGATCATCAGACAGAGGTCTGATGCTAAAGACAGTTTTCCTATTGGCTGACGCTAAAGACAGTTTTCCTATTGGCCTTGGCTTCTTCGAAAAGAGTTGGGGAGCACAACAAACTCACACTATATATAAATATATATATAGTGTGTGTGTGAGTTTGTTGCACGTAATTTATATATGCATACTTCAACAGTAGGGAACAAAAACTCCAAAGTATGATTGTGACGAGTAATGTATGGCAGCGTTTGCTTTGGGCTAGGAACAGTTGTCGACATGCATAGAATTCCATCATTACAAAATTAAAATTAGGCTATGCTTTTTGCTTTTTGCACATGTAAAACAATTTGAAATTTATTAAATTTTATTTTCACCTTTTTAAATTTGAATGTGATCTTTTTTAATTTGATATTTATCTTTTTTAATTTGAAATTGACCTTTTATAATTTGAGGGTAAAAAGCTGTAGTTTGCATACCTAAGAAAAATACATTGTTATTCAAAATTTATCCATTCCTAGGCGCATACAAACCATCGCCTTTTATCTAAGGGACTTTATCCTTATGTGAGAGATCAGTCTGCTTCAGCTGACTGAAGTTAAGAACCACCTAGGAATTGCCAAGACCCTGGTTATGACGCCTGAACCTCTACTGGTCTGGAGAAATAGTTAGCCTCAGTAGTAATGCCATGGGCCTGAGTGCCCCTTCTAAGGCGGGAAGGGGTTACTTGTGTAAGGAACCTTATGGAGAACTATAATGTTTCCCATAGGGGATTTCACATTGGAAGGCTGTTTAATCCCAGTAAAGCGCAGAAATGGGTGTTGGATTAAATTTACATAGTCCCCTCTCCTCTTGTTAAAAGAGAGAAAAAGGGAGATGCTCCCAGCTATCGACTAGGAGAGGATGCACAAAGTGTGATCACCTGTAATCTGCCCAACTCCAGTGTATACTTCAGCAAAGATGCTGCTATTGGAAATGGGAATGAAGATGGCATGAAATCCAGTCATTTCAAAATATTAACACCACCAGACTTAAACCAGGCTTCCTCATCCACAAAGGAGCTTGGGTGATTACACATATTGGTCTTCCCTCACAGGTCCTGAAGAAAATATGCTCAGGACTTGTGAGTTACAGCCATCAGTTGGATTGAGGAACAGGGAATCTGACAGACATCTGCCCTAATTACCTGGAAACCTTAGAAGTTCAACTAACAGTGAGTGACAGACTGATGCCCTTGACTTCAAGATAACTCACTCCCATGGGAAGGGAAGCAACCTCCTCCTCAGAGGAGGTGATCATATAAAGCCAAAAGAAACTTAGAAGAGGGGGGAGAGAGGAGAGGAAAGAACTGAAGTAACTCGACCTGCTGTCAAAAAAGCCAAGACCTGGGTTATCATTCCTACTGAGGAATGATGTAAGGAGAGTGATCCTTGCCTACTGAAAGCCGAATGTTATACAGAAAGCCAAACACTTCCCAAAGTTATACTGAAGCCAGGAAGGAACAGTCTTAGTGTAGACACTTGTCTAACAGCACGAGTCTTGAAAAATACTTTCATAATGCTTAAAGCACTAAGAACTTATGCCACTCAAGACTGAAATTCGTGAGAGAATGTTCAAGACCTAAAACTGGACAACTTCACTGATGAGAAGAGGTCTAACCCATTCAGAAAAACGGTAAAAGCAAACCCTAGCCTTTACATCACATTCTGAGAGGGGACCAGATTCCCTCATTCTATGGTAATAGTTATATTACTAAATGCTCCTCCCTGTGATGCATGCTTACAAGAAAATAGTTACGCTAATACATTCCATGCTACCCTGCAAGAAAAATAACATTGTTGCGACACGGCATACAAACCTTCGGTCCTTTTACAATAGGAAGGTACTAGCAGCAGCTGGATAGGTCGTAAGCTTTCGAACAAGGGGTTCGGTAGTTAACTGCTTGTCCGACAGGCGCGCGCGCGCGACTGGGAGGTAAACAAATCACTTTTGCTTTCGGCCTGCTGGCGTGTGGACGTGTATCATCGCTCTCTGCCCGCTTCATCGTCGTTGCTTTCGCATGGTTGTGTTTTTCTTTTTCTATTTATCTAGTGAAACTGAATTGTAAGTACAATCATTTCATATTTATTTCCATTGAATTCAATTGTGAATTAAAGGATCTTGGTTTCTCCACGCCCTCCGTTTACCCAAGTGCCGGGACTGAAGGGCGTAAGTGCGGGAATTCATTTTCCCAGAAATGATCCTCGTATTGTGTATGCTCGGTGCCGAGGGCGGGAGCGAGCTCGCTCCGAGCGTATATTTTGGTTGGAAATGTGTAGATGAAAATCGTAAGTAAGTGCTCTTTTCATTTATATTTTTTTGACCTGTATGCTCGTTGCCGAGCGAATGCGCTCGACACGAAAACTTATTCTGTATGGAAGTGGAATCGCAAGTACAGTATTCTTTTTCATTTTCATATATTTATTTTGATTGTAGCAATACTCTTTTTGGATCAGTTTCCGAGCTTACCCGGAAATTGATCCTTTCCCCTTTTTATTTGAATGAAGTGAAATCGCAAGTGCAGTTCTTTTTCATTTTCATATTTTATTGAGATTGCATTGTTTACTTGGATCAATGTTTCCGCTATTTCCCAGGAATTGATCCTTCCCCTTTTTATTTGTATGAAGTGAAATCGCAAGCGCAGTATTCTTTTTCATTTTCATATATATTTTGATTGCATCAATTCATTATGGATCAAGGTTTCCATTCATAATCGGGAATGGATCCTTTTACCCTTGCGCTCGGTACCGAGGGCGCAAATGCGCTCGATCCGAGCCCTTATTCATTGTGAAGTGAATCGTAATGCAAGATTCTTTTTCATTTATTCCTTTATTATTGATTGCATCAATATTTATTTGGTTCAAGTTCCGCTCAGTCAGGGAATTGATCCTTATGCCCTTGCATTCGGGCCGAGGGCACGATTGCTCTCGGGCTCTTATATTATTGTTGGGTACATGGGTGCTGTGCGGGGGTGGGGAACGAGAACCCCCCCCCCCGCTCAGCTCCCACAGATGGCCCTTCCCCTTGGGGGGGGGGGGGGGGGGGGGGGGTTATCGGCGTTCTTCTCCTCGCCCGATCCGTCGAGCGCGGGGGAGGGCGCTCGGTGCCCGATGTACAATTGTATTCGGGGTCTTCCACTCGTCGCGAGGGGACTTCCCCCCCACTAATCGCTACTACTGTTATTTCCGCAGGTGCTACTGCCACGAGGGTGGACCTTGGTGAGGTATGGGCGTCCTTCCATTTGCAGGGCGTGCTAGTGTCCAGGGGCTGCGGTTCTATGTCTGGGCCTACTGCGGTCACCCATGGAGTGGTGACCACGCTCCAGGTGACGACGTCCCTCCTCACCTGGTGTACTCGCCTCACGTGGTAACAGTCTTGCCTACAGCCGCTGTGAAGTGCCGTTCGCCGTACCGAGAGGGGGGCGTGCCGCCGCCGCTCGTGGTTGCCGCGCTGCAGCGACCACACTTCCGCTGCCCTAGAGCTCGCCCCTGGACCTGCCGCCGGTACCAGGATGTTGCTGGCTGCTGCTCCACTTCCTGTGTTTCCGGTGCTGCCTGCCGTACCTGCCGATTCTGGGCTGACTGTCCATGCAGTTGCTGCGCTGGCTGTCCCTGCCGTTGCTGAGCTGGCTGTCCCTGCCGTTGCTGCGCTGGCTGTCCCTACCGATGCTGTGCTGGCTGTGCCTGCTGTTCCTGAGATGCCCATACCTGCTGACGTCGTCCCTGTTCGTGGTGGTACTACCCCAGACTATGGTCTGTCTGTATAGGTGCGTCCGGGCCCTGTGGCTTCGGCTACAGCAGCCCGGCTCCGCCCTGGATGGCAGATCTTACGTCTGTCCTGAGGAAGCTGACGAAGAAGAGGAGGAAGGTGTCGTCGTCGTCGTCTTCATCTTCTTCATCGTCGTCGGCTGCCGCCTCTTCCCCTTCGACTTCTAAGGCTTCACAGCCGAGGAAGAAGAAGGTTGCCTCCTCCCTCCTAAGAAGTCTCCCTCGGGAGCTTCTCGGGACCCGTCTCACCTCGGTGAGACGGGAGGGTTCCTTCCGCTGGTCCTCCTGCTCCTTCGGGAGCGGGGCCCGTCTCTTCTTCCGCAAGGAAGAAGACTACGGGGACCAGAGGAAGTACCGGCTAACACCGGTACTTCCTCGCCTGGTGTCAGTGGTTCTGCCACTGCATCAGGGTCCGTCTCGGCCTCTCGTTCGCGGGAGGTACCGAGTGTACGGTCGCCTACCAGCGAAGCCAGGAACCAGACCTCGGAGCTCGCTCAGCGTCAGGTTCACGGCACGGGGCGGAAGACTGGTGACAGCCGCTCACGCGACTCTCACCAGACCAGCTCTCGCTCTCGCGGCGACCAGCTGGCTACCCGGGGACGTGACGGTCCACGACCGGCCACGGGCTGAGGCTGGGAAGAGGTCCTCCCGTTCGCCGGTACCAGCCACGGCTGGAACCAGCGACGTGACGTGCCGTGAGGACAAGCACCGGTCTCACTGTGACAGTGGAGCCTGCAGGTCGCCTGACCGTCGCTCTCACAGAGAGCGATCGGGTACGGCAACCAGCACCAGCTCTTCTGACACTCGAGATCGGGGCCGCTGTGCTCAGTCCAGCCGTTCTCCACAGCGAGACGGTTCGACCAGGCCTGCAGCTCGATCCGCCACCGCGGGTTGACGATCGCCTGCAGCCCTCCAAGCCTGCTGGTTCTGCCAGCGAGCGAGGAGGAGCGTCAGGTCTGCCCTCTCCCTCCCGTACCTTCAACCTCCTCGGGTTGGCACCCCAGGAGGAGCGAGGTATTGAGGGGAGTGATCGTGAGGGGTGCGCCCCTCATGATCCCACCACGACGCCCTACGTGCCAGGCACGGTTCTTGGACCGGCCAGGACGTATGCACAAGTGGATGGAGAAGACCGAGAGGGCTGTCGCTGTTCCCCCTTCTTAGGAGGAAGGTTCTCGGAATATGCTCTTGTTCGAAGGGCTTAACGGTCCCACTCTGCAAGATGCTGTGACTTCCGAGATCCAGAGGAACTTTGCCGAGGTTATGGCGCTGATTCGTCAGCACAACGACCTCGGGGAAGGATCGCCGCTCCCACCAGCAGAGCCACGTCTCGCTAGTCATTTTGGGGCCCGGGAGAGGGAACCCAAATCGACGGTGGGTCTGCCGCGATCGGAGCTTGCCAACTGTGTGAACCAGGTAGTCTCTCGTCTCCGGACAAGAAGGCTCTCTCAGTTCTGGCCGGTCGAACAAGCTACTTCACCTCCTCTACTGCGACAGAGGCGTTTCTACGTGTCTTCGGACACCGTATTTGAATACCCCTTCGGTCCTCCTGAGGTTTCGACCTCGACGAGGACTGGAATGAGTCGGAGGACGGTATCGGCTCTCTCCTGTCAGGTGTCGATCAGCCCCACCCAGACGACGTTCACAGTGGCGGCAGACACTTACCTACAGTATGAGTTCGTAACCCTCCTCGGGAAAACTTTTCGGGAAAACGTTTTCCTCCTGACGATACGTTTCCCAGGCTCTGAGAGGCCATCGCCGTAAGGCGATGGCTGCTCCTTTTCTTCTCCAACTGCTAGTTCCGCTGGGAAGGCGAGCCAGTATCCAATTCCTCCCCCATTCCCTCTCTCCTTACGGCTACGAGGGAAAGGGGAGGGATCCTACAGAGATTTCTCTGTAAGATCCCACGTTACGGCGGGCTGCGCTACCGGGGGGGACCTTCGGGTCCTTACCTGACGTAAGCCCCGGTCATTGAGGAGGGATCCTGCCCCTTTCTCGATTTCTACGGGAATCGAGAGGACCACCAGCCGATATCGTTTGACGAATTCGGTGGGGGGTTTCGCAGAGTGCTTAGAATTCTACGGAATTTTCTAGCGCACTCAGAGTGTTCGAGTTTTTTACGATCTCCAAACACTTAGGCGAGGACCACGGTCCAAAGTGAGCGAGATCCCCGATAATTGTTACACGATAATCGGGAACCTCGCTTATGCTCGAATTCCTGTAATTTCTAGCATTTGGAAGAAGACTGCTGCGGAAAGAAGAGTATCTCACAGTAGGCGATTAACTTGGAATAGAGAAGAACGGACGGGAACTTCCAGTTTGGCTTGAACTATCGTCTTCGGTATTCTGTTCACCATTGAAGCTTTCCTTTGGGAAAGACTTCTCCTTCACTCTCTTGACTAGAGAACGAAGGCGGTCGATCTCCAATCCTTATTCTCATTCCTCGAGAGGAAAAGAATTTAGGATGGAGGTCGTGGACAGAACATACAAATATACTACGTATATTACCCTCGCGACATTGATTCTTTTACAGTTGAATTGTCCGGGGGGTAGGCGCATACCGTAGTTAACTCTACGGTTTGTGACCGAGACGAATTGTATCTTAATTGAACTGCAACCTCCCAGCAGTTATCAGTTTCGATTTTAGATACTTGGTATTGTCATGACAACACCAAATCAGCTTTTGTATTTACCGAAATCCGTTTCGGTTAAATATAATTGCTCGAGCGTATTCTTTATGCTCGATGGTTCTAGCCGAACGCATTCCTTCGTGGAATAATGGATTACCTGGCAACTCAGGATGACGAGTCACCGAGAGCTACTGCGTATTGAACTGCCTGATAGCGGCTCAGTATCAACTAGGTCTCGGAGATGAACGGTCGGTTACGTCTCTCTCTCCCCTGGTTTGATTGACTACCGAACCGTATCTCTGCCCAACAATCATGGACTTAGGTCTCTGATTAACGGGGATTCTCGCAATAATGAAGGACCATCTACTGCTGTGACGCTCGATTTCATCGCCTTCGACATTGCGAGAATTTTCAACAGAGATATCTCTTGGACTCTTTCATCTTTTTTTTTTTTTTTCTGTTTACCGCTCATGGTAACAGAAGTCTGTACTAGTCACCCGCTGCATCGCACCGCGATAATGCGAATGATTTTTGCAGGGACATCTTTGGAGTTTGGTCGTTCAAAATATCTTCGTATTCGTAGGTGTGCAATTATTCATTGCTCGCCCCGAATTAACAGATATGTCAGAAGACATCGCCTACTCTCCGACCTGACAGCTCTACTTCCAAAGGATGGTTCAGCCCATGAGAAGCAGTTCTTCAGGCAGTATTTCCCTGTCTTCATTACTGAAAAGCGCTCCGCTTTTATTGCAACTACGATCCTCACCGGACAGCAATGAATAGCGGTAGACGGTTCTCAGTCTTTGTAGCACAGGTTCAGAATCTTGAGAATCCTCTCTCGGTTCAGCTGTGAAGACGTAGGTTGCATTTTCTGTCACCTTCGTCTTCAACGACACATAGTGTTGTTTTCTCCTTAGCTGAGAATCAACTATACTATGAGATATCTTGCCATCAGGGACCGGACCTCGGTCTCTAGAAGGCAATTGACTTTCGCCTGTTGGGCACATGCCTTAAGAGAGTCATCACCTTGCCTTCTGGCATCGGTGACGAACAAATTATTTGTTTAGTCTCTTGGCATAACCCTTTTAAGGCGAAGGTCACGTGACTTGCTCGGGTGCTTGGACAACTTGCCTCCTACCGAACGCAGTCAGTCGGCAGCTGTCAGAGCGCCCAAGTCTGTTACGAACTTCGCTGTGGACTTAGTTCGGTTGTTCCATAACAGTCTTTTCTTCGTCCTAAACGGCTTGTCACAGTACCCATACCATCGACACCCACCATTGAGTGTCGGTTGTCCTATCCACTACCGAGAAGAACAACTTCGCTGCAGACGGATAGACCAGTATGGGTACAGGACATACCGACCGAATGGCGAGAAGAGGGATAGGTCATACGACCATTCCCTTCTTTTCCTCTGAGGTAATTGCATGACTTTTCCTGCGAAGTCAAGCATCCAGGGGATGGGATTCGTGACGCTCGATTTCGTACCGAATTCGTAGCGAAGACTCTGAAACCCTGTTCGGTTCCTGACGATCGGTTAGAGTCCTTCACAATCCTCTCCCTAATGGACTTCACCGCCTTCGATGCGAAGGAGATGCTGCTTTGTCCTGTGAAAGCGCGACCGCGCTTTCTGAAGAAACTCTACATCCCAGGCTGAGTGTTGAAGACTCTTCGTCAGCACCAAGATGACCTAGAAGTACACTCCCTCGAGTTACACAAGAACTTCTCCGTGGCGCAGGCTAGCTGAACGGGCAGGGGTCCTGGTACAACCAGACCACTGGCACCTCCTTCTACCTTTTGGATATTGCCCACAGGTCCTTGGATCGTTTTCCTTGGGACCCGTGGTGGCTGCTCAACACGTTGTGTAGCTAACCCAGACCCTAGCAGGCTGAACAGCATCGAGTCCTGGTGTGACTGTAAGAATAGATAAGTGAATGAGAGAGTGACTGGCTTCTCTTCCTATCTTTTTTTCTCCCCTCTACCTGGTTGGGTAGAGGGATACGGTCATCACCTTGCTGGATAAGGACGAGATGCCGGTGAGCTACTCGACAGAGCCCCATCCTATCCCTTTCACTAGGGATGGGAGCGAATATCCACCACTTCCTCCTACAAGGGGGGGGGGGGGGGGGAAGTGGATGCCAACAAGAGGACAAACCATAACTTTATGTTGCCTCTTGCAAATAGGAACTTGTTCTTGTTTGCTGGTACGAAGAGATACGCTTGCCTCTCTCTTAGTACTTGGTCCAGAGGTCTGACCATTGATCCTGCGGTGCACACCCCGATCAATCGGACAGAGGCTTGGATCCCTCCCTCGCTCTTACGACCAGGGAGGCATTCCAAGGTTGGGCGAACACCAGTCTGTTCACAAAAGACTCAGATTTCTCCCACCAAGAAGTGAGTCTTCCTATTGTAAAAGGACCGAAGGTTTGTATGCCGTGTCGGAACAAATGACAATTTGTCCAAAATTGCATTTTTCCTAACAATACAAACCTGAGGTCCTTTTACACATAGTCCCACCTCATTCCACCCCTCACTCTGCAGTTTTTGCTTGGGCCAAAAGCAAAAGTGATTTGTTTACCTCCCAGTCGCGCCGCGCTGCTGCCCTGTCGGACAGCAGTTAACTACCGAACCCCTTGTTCGAAAGCTTACGACCTATCCAGCTGCCGCTAGTACCTTCCTATTGTAAAAGGACCTCAGGTTTGTATAGTTAGGAAAAATGCAATTTTGGACAAATTGTCATATTTGTCAAAAATTGTATTTTTCATAGCTATACAAACCTGAGGTCCTTTAACATATGGAATGTAATCAGCAGCAGCTGGAACCAGTCGTAGGCTTTGAACAAGGAGGTTCGGTAGTTAACTGCTTGTCCGTTAGTCGGGTGTCCCGCCCGGCTGGGAGGTGAAGCTTCACTTTGCTTTAGGCCCAGGAACAGAGTGAGGAGTGGCATGAGGTGGGACTATGTGTAAAGGACCTCGGGGTTTGTATAGTTAGGAAAATTACAATTTTCGACATTGTTATTTTTGTTGCGATACGTAATACAAACCTTTCGGTCCTTTAACATATGGAAGACTCACTTATTGGTGGATGTAATCCGAGTCTTAAGAACAGACTGGTGTTCGTCCGACCTTGGTTCCCTCCCTGGTCGTAAGAGCAGAGGGAAGGATCCTAGCCTCTGCCCAGCTGATCGGGGTGTGCACCGCAGGATCAGTGGTCAGACCTCTGGACCAAATTCATAAGAGGGAGGCAAGCGTGCCTCTTATAAATAGCAAGCAAGAACTAGTTCCTACTTCAAGAGCCAAAATAAGGTCATGGGTTTGTCTCTTGTTGGCATGCACTCCCCCCCTTGTTAGGGGAGTGGTGGATAACTGCTCCTATCCCTACTGAAAGGGATAGGACGGAGCTCAGTTGAGTAGCTTACCTGTATCGGCCTCCTGTCAAGCATAGTGACGACCGCAGCCCTCTCCCCACAGGTAGAGGAGAGAAAGGGGGAGGAAGAGAAGCCAGTCACACTCATTCGCTCACCCAATCACGCAGTCACACAAGGATGCGATGCTGTTCTGTCCTCTCGGGAGCTGGGTAAGCTACACAACTTGTTGAGCAGCCACCACGGGTCCCAAGGAAAAGGTGTCCAAGGACCTGTGGGCGATATCCCGAAGATAGAAAGATGTGAAGGTGGTCTGGTTGGCCCAAATCCCTGCCTTCAGCACCTGTGCCACAGAGAAGTTCTTGTGGAATGCAAGGGTTGGACCAATACCTCTGACTTCGTGGGCTCTCGGACGAAGGGTACTGGTGTCGTCACTCCTATCTGAAGCATACGCCTTCCTGATCACCTCACGAAACCAGAAAGAAAGTGTTCTTGGACACCTCCTTCTTGGTAACCCCAGTTCTAACAAAGAGCCGTCAACACTCAGGCCTGAGGTGACGAGTTCTCTTCAGATAGCGCCGTAGCGCCCTCACAGGACAAAGCAGCATCTCATCCGCATCATCTTCGGTGAAGTCCTTCAGAGAGGGGATCGTGAATGACTCGAACCGGTTGTCAGGGACCGAAGGATTCTGAGTCTTCGCTACGAAATCCGGGACAAAATCAAGCATCACAGATCCCCATCCCCTCGTGTGCTTAACATCAAAGGAAAGACCATGAAGTTCCCCTACTCTCTTCGCCAATGCCAGGGCCAGCAGAAAGACGGTCTTGAGGGTCAGATCCCTGTCTGACGACTCCCGGAGTGGCTCGAAGGATCTTCGAGTCAAACTCCTAAGGACGAGAGTCACATCCCACCCTGGGGGCCTGAGTTCCCTGGGTGGGCAAGACCTCTCGAAGCTCTTCATCAGGAGGGAGATCTCCATGGAGGTGGAGATGTCCACTCCCCGCAGCTTAAGGACTAGGGCCAGGGCGGCTCTGTAGCCTGTCACTGCGGAGACGGAGAGGAGCTTCTCTCGGCGAAGGAAGACGAGGAAATCCACTACCTGCTGAAGAGTGGCTCTGACCAACCACAGAAGACGGACCACTTCCCCTGGTACACAGCTGCAGAGGACTGCCTGAGGTATCCCGCCATCTCTGTTGCTGCTCAACGAGAAAAGCCTCTTGCTCGCAAGAGATGGTGGATAACAGCCAGCCGTGAAGAGACGGACCGAACCGATCGGTGGTACCGTTCCACGTGTGGCTGGCACAGGAGGTTGTGCCAGTGGGAATCTCTCTCAATGCTTCGGTGAGAAGAGCCAGCAGGTCCGGATACCAAACAGCCTGAGGCCATTTGGGTGCCACCAGAATCATCCGAAGATTTGCGGTGACCAGCACTCTGCTGATCACCTTGCGAATCAGACAGAACGGGGGAAAGGCATACACGAAGAGGTTGTCCCACGGATGTTGAAGAGCGTCCTCTGCAGCTGCCCACGGGTCCGGCACAACTGAGTAGAAAACCTCGAGTTTTCTGTTGTGCCGGGTGGCGAACAGATCCACGACTGGACGCCCCCACAGGTTGAAGATCAGCATGCCCAGGTATTTCATCGTCTGCTTGGGCTCGAGATCTGACTTCTCGAAGTTCACCACGATCCCCAGATCGCGGGAGAACTCGAGGAGTCGATCCCTGTCCTGTAGCAACTGCGAGCGGGAGCTTGCCAGGACTAGCCAATCATCGAGATACCTCAGAAGACATATCCCTTCTGAATGGGCCCAAGCCGACACCAGCATGAACACTCGCGTGAACACCTGTGGGGCGGTTGAGAGACCGAAACAAAGAGCCCTGAATTGGTACACCGTCCTGTCGAGGATGAAGTGGAGGTACTTCCTGGAGGACTGGTGGATGGGTATCTGGAAATATGCATATCTTCAGGTCCACAGAAAGCATGAAGTCGTTCTCCCTGATGGAATCGAGCACTGAGCGTGTCGTTTCCATCGTGAACCAAGTCTGGCGAACGAATCGGTTCAAAGGAGAGAGATCTATCACCGGGCGCCAGCCCCCCGATGACTTCACAAGGAAAAGACAGCTGTAGAAACCCGGTGACTGATCCTGTACGATCTCCACAGCTCGCTTGCTCAGCATGGCTTCCACTTCTTGCCAAAGCGCTACGTCCCTGGCAGAACCGGGAATGTACATCTGTAGATGGACCGGGTTGTTGCCCAATGGCTCGCCAGGCAACCCCCCT
Organism: Macrobrachium nipponense; assembly: GCF_015104395.2. Classification (NCBI taxonomy): domain Eukaryota; kingdom Metazoa; phylum Arthropoda; class Malacostraca; order Decapoda; family Palaemonidae; genus Macrobrachium; species Macrobrachium nipponense. Next base: position 133,736,931 of record NC_061100.1, on the reverse strand, counting down.
TCCGGCAGCAGGTGAGGGGGAACGCCCTCTCTAGCATTTCCCCTTCTTAGACTTTTTTTTTTTTTTTCCCTGGATCCTCCTCTGGAGATGGAGGACTGGGAAGAGGGCTGACAGTCACTCCTTACCGCAGAAGTCGAAGGCTGGATCTTTCCTCTCGGCTTCGACGAGGCCGTCGTCTTAGCCGCAGAGGAAGCACTAGCTGAGCTCTTTGGCTTAGCCGCAGTGGCTCGAGGCTACCCAGTCGCCTTCGAGACTGCCTGGTGGACTAAGCGGTCACTGTCCTCAGTGTGTCGCTGTTCCACCGCAATGTCCACCATCTCTCTAGGGAAGAAAGCGGGGGAATCCAGCACCGGTCCGTTTCTCAGACCCAAAGCTGCCTCACGCCCTGTTGACCTGGTCACTCGAGTCAGGACTGCATCCCGACGTCTCGGAACCAGGTTGGCCCACAGGTTGGCCATCTGATGGGCCAGGTAGGAGATAGCCCTACCCCCAGACTGGCACAGTCTCCCAAAAGCCAGGTCTCCTTCGGGAGTGATGTTTCCTGAGGAGGTCGCGACCTTGGACACTGTGAGGGACCACAGGTCCAGCCAGGAGACTGCTTGGAACGCTGCCATGGCAGTCGTCTCCAACGCCAATGCCTCTTGCTGTGAGAACCAGAGGTTCTCGGACAGCGGGTGCTGAAGAGACACACCCGGAGTTAGCCAGCTCTGGGTTAACCTCTTTGGGCAGCAGTGGGTCCTCCAAAGGCACGTAGAAGCGCCTGTCGCGGTAGAGGAGGGGGAAGCAGCTTGGACGACCTGCCGGACCGAAGCGATCCCTCCTGTCCGGAGACGAAAGAGTCCACTTGGCCTAGCACACTGTCGGCCAAGGCCAATCGGGGGCAGACCCACCGTCATCCTGGGTTCCTTCTTAGGACCCCAGAACGACTCCAGCCTAGATGTAAGCTCGGAGGGCGGGAGCACCGATCCTTCCCTGAGGTCATTGTGCTGACAAATCAGCGCAATAACCTCAGCGAAAGACCTCTGGATCTCGGGAGTGACTGCATCCTGAGGGGATGGACCATCAAGTCCATCCAGAGAGAACGCCTCCCAAGACCCTCCTCCTTCCACAGGAGGAACCACGACAGACCCCTCCTGGTCTCCTCCAACCACTTGGGGGTACGATCTGGTCGGTCCTAAGACCGTGCCAGGCTCATAGGCCCTCATGGAGGGACCGCGAGAAGCGCACTCCTCGCGGTCGCTCCTAATCGCCTCGCTCCTCCCGGTGTAGCCCAAGGAGGTTGAAGGGATAGGAGAGGAAGACCTGATGCTCCCCCCCCTGCCCACCAGCAGAACCAGTGCGCTGGGGGGGGCTGCAGGCGATCACCAACCCGCGGTGACGATCGAGCTGCAGGCCTAGTCGCACGGTCTCCCTGGGGAGAACCGCTGGACCGAGAACGGTAGCAACGGTCCCGAACGTCAGGAGAGCTGCTGCCGGTCACCCTATCCATCCGGTCCTGATGGGAGCGACGGTCAGGGGACCGGTAGAGTCCACTGTCGCGGTGGGAGCGTGGCCCGTCCTCACAGCGCGTCACGATGCCTGGACCAGCTGAGGCTGGTCCTGGCGACCGGGGGGACCTCTTCCTCGCCTCAACCCGCGTACGGTCAGGTGGGACCGTCGCGTCAACCCTGGGAACCAGCAGATCGCCACGAGAGCGATCACTGGCCTGGTGGGAGTCGCCTAGGTCCTGGCGGCGAGCTGGCTCGGCTGCCTGGACCCCAGCTGCACGGTCACCCGTGGGCGACCGTACACTCGGTACTTCTCGCGAGGAGGTGCCGGTGTTAGCTGGTACCCCTCCGGTCCCCGTCTTCTTCCTAGCGGAGGGAGAGACGGGCCCCGTTCCCGAAGGAACAGGAGGACCAGCAGAAGCCCCAACCGTCCCACCGAAGTGGGACAGACCCTTAGAGGTCTCTAAGCTAGACTTCTTGGGGGGGGGGGGGGGGCAACCTTCTTCTTCCTCAGCTGTGGGGCCTTGGAAATCGAAGGGGAAGAGGCGGCTGCAGACGACGACACCTTCCTCTTCTTCTTCGTCAGCTTCCTCAGGACCACCGTCAGGTCCTCCATCCAGGACGGAGCTAGTGCAGTTGCCGAAGCAACAGGGTCCAGCTGCACCTGTCCGGAGGGACCTGCAGTGGGGGCAGCAACACCACGGGCTGGAGCGACAACGGCAGGAACTGGTACAGGAGCGGCAGCAATGGGAACTGGTGGCAGTGCAGGAGCCAGCGTCATCACTGGTACTGGGTGCAGGTCAAGCAGAGAGCTCTTGGGACACCAAAAGTCAGGGGCTGGGGCGAGAGCAGCGAAACCAGGCGGCGGGGTGACCTCCCTCCTCGGCAAACCCGGCAGCGGAGCCTGGACTGCAGCCGTCGGGGTAACCGTCGCCACGTACTGAGTATACACCAGGTGGGGAGGAGCAGCGTAGCCTGGCATCGACACTTGTTGTGGTCGACATCTCTGGTCCATGGGTGACCGGCCTGGATCCACGCCCCAGATGATACAGCAGTCCCTGAATGCTCGGTGTCCCCTGGAGCCCAAGCGAGTACCAGACCTGTCCGAGATCGTCACCCGCGGCATGCACACCTGAAGAAGGAAAGGTCGGGTTAATGGGGAGGGTTCCCTTACCTTACAGACCTTACAGTTCGTTCGGGTTGCCCCAGGTCCCTCAGTGTGAGGCACCTCTAATGTCTACCAGAGAGTTGCTAGTACATCTTCCGGTATATTTTGCATCTTCCAATCTTGGATGGTCTGGGATGCAGTTTAGATATTTGTCGAGCTTATTCTTAAACACATCTACGCTCACTCCTGATATATTCCTCAGATGAGCTGGCAACGCATTGAATAGACGCTGCATTATCGATGCTGGTGCGTAGTGGATTAATGTCCTGTGTGCTTTCCTTATTTTTCCTGGTATAGTTATGGGCACCATTAATCTACCTCTGCTTGCTCTTCTGATATTTTTAGTTCCATGATATTTTCTGTTATTCCTTCTATCTGTTTCCATGCCTGAATTATCATGTAGCGTTCTCTTCTCCTTTCTAGACTATATAATTTTAAGGATTGTAGTCTTTCCCAGTAGTCAAGGTCCTTAACTTCTTCTATTCTAGCTGTAAAGGACCTTTGTACACTCTCTATTTGTGCAATATCCTTTTGATAGTGTGGGTACCATATCATATTGCAATATTCAAGTGGACTACGAACATATGTTTTATAAAGCATAATCATGTGTTCAGCTTTTCTTGTTTTGAAGTGCCGTAACAACATTCCCATTTTTGCTTTACATTTTGCCAAAAGAATTGCTATTTGATCATTGCATAACATGTTCCTATTCATCATCACACCAAGGTCTTTAACTGCTTCCTTATTTGTGATTTTCTCATTATTAGGTCCCCTATATGCATATAGCTTTCCTTCTCTGTCTCCATAATTTATTGATTCAAATTTATCAGAGTTAAATACCATCCTATTTACCTCTGCCCAATCATATACTTTGTTAAGGTCTCTTTGTAGAGCGTTCCTATCTTCATCACAAGTAATTTCTCTACTTATTCTTGTGTCATCAGCGAAACTACTCACTACCGAATCCTTAACATTACTGTCTATGTCTTCAATCATAATAACAAACAGTATTGCAGCTAACACCGTACCTTGTGGCACACCGGATATTACCTTGGTTTCATCCGATTTCTCATCGTTTGCAATAACTATCTGTTTTCTGTTGTGTAAAAATTCTTTTAACCATCTTCCTACTTTATCCACGATATTGTGTTTTCTAATTTTCTTCGCTAATATATTATGGTCTACTTTGTCAAAAGCTTTTACAAAGTCTAGATAAACCACATTTGTTTCATTTCCGCTTTTCATATTTTTGAATATGTTCTCACGTTGGACTAACAGTTGGGTTTGTGTACTTTTTCCGGGTACGAAACCGTGTTGTCCTATATTAAACAAATTATTTTTTATTAAATGTTTCATAATATTTTTCTTCATTACCCTTTCATACACTTTCATAATATGTGATGTTAGACTCACAGGCCTATAATTACTTGCCTCTAGTCTTGATCCACTTTTGAAAGTAGGGGTGATATATGCTAATTTGTGCTCATCATAAATCTTGCCTGTATCTACACTTTGTCTTAATAATATTGCAAGTGGCTTTGCGATAGAATGAACTACTTTCTTTAACAAAATAGCAGGGACTCCATCAGGCCCTGCAGCAGCTCCATTTTTAATTTCATTAATTGCCTGCACAATATCAGCTTCATTAATTTCTATGTCAGCTAAATATTCACTATTTTTGTCCCTTACTTCTATATCATTATCTTCATTATCTATTCTAGGGGTGAATTCTCTCTTATATCGTTCTGCCAGTATGTTGCAAATTTCCTTTTTTTTCATTCGTTAATCTCCCTTCAATTCTTAGAGGGCCTATTTCTATTCTTCTTTTATTCATCTTTTTCGCGTATGAGTATAATAGTTTGGGGTTTTGCTTGATATTTATTAGGGTTTTTTCTTCCAAGTCCCGTTTTTCATTTTCTTTTGATTGTATAATCTTTTGTTCTGCATTTTCTATCTTACTTTTTAGTTCTATAACTTTCCATGCATTTTTTTCTTTTCTTTTGCAAGACCTTTTTTCCACTTTCTGATTTTCTGGAACAAGATCCTTCTGTCTCTTGGTATGCATGACTGATGTTTACTTTTCTTCTTCGGTATATATTTATCCACTATTTTCTCTAATCTCCCACCCTGAGCGAACGGAAGACCCCGAATACAGCTGGATGCCAAGGTGCCGCGTGCCCTCCTCTACGCTCGACTGGTCAAGCGAGGAGAAGGACTGTGACACACCCCCCGAAGGGGAAGGAGCCATACGCGGGAGCTGAGACGGAGGAAGGAAAGAGGAAGACGTGTCCGTAACCAAAGGAGTCGCTGGAGATCCCTCCGACTCCTCCTTGGCCGGCTTACATGCCTTTTTCCTCCTCTTGTATCGCTCTCACTGCTCCCCCGACCACAATACACATAAATCACATGGTTCGGTGCGAGAGCATTCACGCCATTGACACTGAGTACATAAGTCATGAGGGTCTACCTCCACAAGAGACCTAACAGTTACGGCCCTCCACAACAGGGCACAATCTGCGGCTGACAGGGGGGCGGGGGGTGGGGGTCTCTCCGGCTTGCGAGAATCCCTGTTCACACGATTCATGAGCACAAATACAATAATCAAAATATACAAAGTACTTACAAGTTTCCACCACAAGCACTGAGTAAAAGGGAAAGTTGGGAAAAAAATGCTTCTTAACGAAGTATCCAAGCATATGACAACAGCGGGCAGAGCGGCGAAGTGTATGTCTGGTTCCGATGGTGGCCGAAAGCAAAGTGAAGCGGCGGGGCGGGACACCCGACTACCGGACAAGCAGTTAACTACTGAACCTCCTTGTTCAAAGCTTACGACCGGTTCCAGCTGCCGCTGATTACATTCCATATGTTAAAGGACCGAAAGGTTTGTATTACATATCGGAACAAATAATTCTCTCAGCAGCTATTACTGTGAGAAACCAATTCTGACTTAAACACTGCCACCCACTTGCTTCCAGACTAAGAACAGACGTGGAAAAATAATTTCAAAGAACTCTCCTTGAAGAAGAACCATGCACACACTGGATAACGTTAATTTCTCCAAAACAGAAATTATACAGGTTCACCACAAACTCAAAAAAGGCTGGGAAGAAGACCCTTCCCTGCTGCAAGCTGTAGACCAAGTACGAAAACTACCAAACAGAGAAAATTCACTGTGCTCACCTGTACACCACAATCCTCCTTCCCTGTGCCAACCGAAGGAGTTACAGTGAGAAGAGTCATTTGCGCACCTGCCCACTGATACAGGGTGGGGTGACTTAATGATAGACCCTACAAAATGGCATTGCTTTATGAGTAACACTCTTGCTGAGGTAGGCATGAGTCAGTCCTTGATGTATAAATCATGAGGATTCCAAAAATGGATAAGTACATCTAAATAAGCCATCATATTGAAACATCCACCACTGTACAACAATGAATAGGCTGTGAGAGTAAAGTGGTAAACCCAGTCCACAAACCATGTATGCATTCAGTAAAAAAAGGTCACACAAACCCTGACGTGCAACTTAAAAGTTATAGTGAGAGGGGGGATGACTCGTGCACCAAGCAAACAAGCCAAACAGCCTCCACTTGATGAGAGCCCAAGAGATCACTTGAAAGACAAAATAGGCTGGCAGTGTAGTACTGACTACTCGGGGGAAGCTGCTGAAGGGGGGAGTGCACAGAAGCCTATCAAGCCTTCTTACATGAGTAAACTTTCTTTTTCTCAATGACCACCTGCGACTGAAAGAGCATGGTCGAGGTGGAGGTATATGATGAAAAATGGTGCTAATGGCTCTCTTACTCTTCCCTCCGCTGTCCTTACTCGCCTCACACTGCAGAACTGGTTGATTCAGCAGTTAATAAAGCTGAGACCATCAGTAACCACTTCAGATCATGAAGGCTTTCTTCCTTCACCAGATTAAATTAGGAAGGCCACAACAGTACACTAACTAATCCTAAGTAGATCAAGCTTCTGCAGGATTTCCTATACATAATTACTAAATCTTACAGACATCTGAAAAGTCAGTGTTATTACTATGGAAGTCAGAGAAAGACAGCTGCTGATGAACTCTTCATTAGAAGCTGCTACTTTCCCAGAATATCCTTGGTAACTTTCAGCAAGAAGCCTTTAACAGGAGAGTCCCTTACAACAAAATGATTCAGAGAAGTAAAGTTATTACCAGAGACAACTGCTGACAAAGGCAGTCACATGGTGCAAATTTTTATTTCATAATAAAAATAAAAACCATTTCTGTCATAAAGGGTAGATGTCTGTTCTCTACCACTCAAAAGAAAAGTGAGTTGTATGCTCAATGAGTAAAGGTTACTCCCCACTCACCCCCTATTTCCATCTATTAAACAGCCTTGTTACCAAGTTTTGACTGATTTCCAGCTCATGTTGAGACACTCCTATATAAAAGGTGATGATTTATACTCCCTTAGGAACACATGTCTTCCAGTTGCCTATGCAGGCAAGGAATGAGAGGCCAGAACAATCTCCTACTGCTCTGATATAAAAGAGACCAGAGGGGTAAGGCCCTGACCCTAAGCTCCCCAAAAGGGAGTAAGAACTTAGGTAAGAACAAATGTATGGAGAACCCAGCTGACCCCCCAACTGTCAGGCAGCCTTTTTCTGGCTAATCAAAAGTGATGGGTTATCAAAAGCTCTACCTTTTTCCTCTTCTTCTTTTTTATGGAAGGAGAGACAGACGGAAACACAATATAAACTAATAGAACAGGTGCTTGTAGTGCTCTTACCTTAATCTCATTCGATTCCAGTGTCTACATCGGCCCAGATGCACTAAAGAAAGAAAGAAAGAAAAAAAAAACTTCTGAAGTAATGAAAACCCAGCAAGACAAGAAGTTGGCAAGGGAATCATAAATATGATGGAAGAAGATACAAAAGATCATATTGAAGAACATCTTGATTTTCTGATGAACAAGGAGTTTTAAGATATCTTCAAGTCATTTAAAGAGGAAGAGGGAAAAACAACTGAAGATGAGCCAACAACTGGATACTTAAAAAGATGGGCAAAGTGCTTCACTGGACACACTGTAAAGAAGATAATAGTTATGATTAAAAGTAGGAATGCAGCTTTAAAGCAATATGCATGATAATGAAAGTGTTTAAATCTCTTGCTCATATTTGAAGAATTAAAAGGCAAAAGCAATTACACACGAGCCTCCAGCATTGTTTTCTCCTAATATTATCCAACTATCTTCATCTTGGTCTGCTTTGCCTTTTCCAGTTTTTCAAGATAATGATTTTGATCACAGTAGGAAAATATCTCTTTAAACAAATACAACTTTCTCATTTCATTCAGGTATACACAGTACTGTATAATAATACAATATTTTTCACCTTGACAATGCATAACAGTAAAGTATGTTTTTTCTTTGATCTTTCGTCTTTTACAGTGACTGCACTGTCATCTTCCATTGCTCTACAGCCTCACTGGGATTATGGTTAAACATCAGTACACATCCCCTTTTTTGGAGAGGGGAAGGAAACATTTTGTAGAAGACTATATTATGATGTAAATTGTTCTTTATTAGCCGAGTATCAAGCTTTAGTACAAACAGTACAATATTTATTTATACACTAATATTATGTTACATATATGGTCTGTGTATGGTTCACTATTATACATGGGTAATGCACTGGGTCTGCAATGAAAGATCTTTCATGTATTTTCAATACAAACTCGTAACTTTTAACCTAATTTTCCCACCTCTCAACGAAACTGGTCTGTTTCAGCTGCTCAGATTACACAAGTGAAACATTAATAGGGAGCTTGGGAGACCATATGGCAAGCACCAACCTACTGAGAGTAAGGTCCTCATTTATTTTACTGGAGGTGTCTGGGTCTTGTGCAGACCTTTGAACAGGCTATGTTAAAAGTAATGTATATACTAATGAAAGTTTTAAAATCAATTGTTTAAGTAACCAACACTTAAATTTAGACTTGGATAAACAAGGGTTATATTTATTCATCTATATGAATATCACATAGGTTATAAACATTTAAGTAACCAAATTTTGATTTTATTTAAATGTGTTCCATGAGATACTGTATTATGCAAACAATATACATTTAAATTTCTAATTTATCTGCTAAACACTTAGATACCACAATGTATAAGAAAGTTAAGTTGTACTTCCATAAGAAATCTATACAAAGTTTAACTAAATAATTAAAAACTGTATCTCTCATATTACAGTGTTTTATCACAGCTCTGATAATCAAGTTCTACAGACATTCAAACAGACAAATCAAAATAAGTTACTAATTTCTCATAAAGCTTGAGATGAATGCAATCCATCCAACTTTCATTTCTAAGACTTAAAATGCCTACCTTGACCAAAATAAAAACAACAGGTTAAAAATACTCCTGTCTATATGTATGTATAAATACTGGTATGAATTCTATATATCCAGCTAAAGCTAATATACAGAACTGCAAAAATCTTATATTAACATTAACTGTAGCTAATTAACAGACCTATTATAGTAATGTAACAATGGAAGGAACATAAAATAAGATACAATCAACAATCAGTGAGATAAGTTTAGTGACAATCATAATACTGTAATACATTATGTGAATGAGGTAATGTAAGAAAAAAAGCCGGTGAAGAGACATAAACATGAGACTACTAGCAGTGCTGAGAAAAATTATAATAGGTCTGAAAAAGTACTGGTGTCAATTTTAATTATGAAAAGTAAGCTATCTCTACATGTGATTGTTGGCTTTGAGAGGTAAGGTATAAAACAACTGTTTTAAATAAGAAAAGTTTTTCATAAGTGACGAAACTGATCATATCTTGTGCTTGGGTCCTAACTTAATGCCACCTGCTTGTCTGAACATCACTTTAAAATTCACTAAAATGGGTCATTTCATAATTTGTCTTTTTATTTTTTAATACACTCCTAGGAATCTTTAGAAAAAAAATAGAAGTTCCACTTCTAAGGTTTTCCTTAATTTCTGCATTAATGTAATGGGTCTTGTCAATGCCTTTTAATCACAGTGAAAATTTACAACCAAGTCTGAAAAAGACAAATGAACAAACCAGTGATCTTAAACTCTACTTTGTAAATATGTTGTTGTTCTGTTATTGATTAAAGTCTGTCATGGCCTAATGAGTGCATGCATAGAGATCTCATCACTGAGAAATAACAGCAATTACCACATTTCCCAATGTCAACCACTTTTTCTTATAATAAAACAAGGAAATTTGCCCATATGTCAAGCGTATGTCAAGGTTACGTTTTCCTTCATTTTAACCCCAAGGGAAGGTTATCTTTGCTTGACAGTAATCAAAACTTTTGTACATGACCTCTCAATGAAGTGCAAAAATCATTCTTAGTTAAAATAGTAAATAAATATAAGTATCATAAAAACAAAATAGGTATAAACAGTCACAAAGATTCCTTATGTTGCCAGATTACAGTAGTAAACTAGTTAACAGCTGAGCAGTAACCTAATTATTGTACATCAATATTACCAGTATTTTCCCTTTCTCCAATATCCCTGAATTTAAGGAAACATTACTAATTGACAAAGTACAACTGCAACATGCTATAAGGGCTTACTGGTAAATTGTAATTTGGCAAGAATACTACAATCAAACTGGAAGTTTTGTAATCCAGTCAACCCCCGCAATTCGCGGACTTCTCTATGGACCTTATACTTACACCCATTACTCATGATAAATTAACGTATTTGCCGTATTTTTCTATAAGAATTATTATATCAATTTCATGATTAAATGCACTTTTTGTGATAAAACTATTAAAAAACCAAGTATAAGCAGTTTTAGTGGGTTTTTCTCGAGTTTGAATGAACAAAATATAGGCAGTTTTAGCGCGTTTTTATAGGGGTTCCAAGTGTTCGCAGATTCTCGCTATTTGCGGGGGCGGGGGTTCCACTGTATACCGTATATTTCCCTGTATAAGACAACCTTTAGATAAGACCAGGCAAAAAGATATGGCAAATTTTCATGAATCTATCTCATATCTGTACTATAAGACGACATCTAAATTACAAAGGCGAAATTTTTTTGGGAGAAAAGTGGTTACCAGTACATACTACATACTTGCGAAAGTTAAACAATACAATTATATTTATAATAATGACGACAAATAAAGGTTGGTTTACTTGCTGTATCCCATTACAGTATTACTACTACTTTTATTATAGTTACTATTATTACAGAATATAATAATAGTCATGTACACCACTTGCATTTGATATAGTTTACATTCTCAAAATATCAGCTGATCGAGTGTTATTGATATCTTTATTGCCATTAATTGTTAGAAGAAATATAATTCAGAGATGTCTTTTCTTGTAAATCAATGGAGTTTGGTTGAAAATGTGCACATACAGTATTACTTCATTGTATAAGCATTAGGTGTGATTTCTCCAGTTCTGGACATCACTTTCGCCTTGCCGTTATTCGTTTTATTCAGCCTTGGCTATAACCTGCAGCTTTAATTCACTATTCTTTCTTGAGATCTCCGTTGCATGAGGGATGGACAAAGATGTATTTTATTTTTACTTATGTAAGCTGCCATTGAAAATTGGCAAGGTTTAAAACTTGACAATTTTAACGGAGATCTTACTAAACGCTTGTTAGTTACGGTCAATGATGTCAGCAATCAGCTATTTCTCAATTCGGTTGTTTATGTCAGTACAGGTTTACAATTGCTTCATCCAGAATTATAACCACCGGATTTTTTTTTAGTGGAGAGTGGAGTATCATTAGTATACAGTTGATGAAATGGAAAGACAGAGAGACTATTGCCTTGGTTAGGTTGTTACACGTATATATTAATTTCAAAAGTTGAATAATAGTTGTATTGAGAATAATGATAATTTTAATGACACTTGTTTTACTGTATCTAATCATATTGCATGTATTATTGTAATACAATATATATGAACAGAGCGATGATGCGCCATTTGCATTCTGGTTTTGTTTAGTCTTTTCATTCTGGTTTTGTTTAGTCTTAAAATAATCAGCTTATCTCGTTTTACCGCCATTATCAGTCTTTAGTTGCTGAATGGAACTCAATTCGGATACTTTCTTTTCATAAATTATAAAAGCTGGGTTTAACAAAGCCAATTCTATATCATGTTTTTCATACATACGTTGCCTGAAGGGGAACCCAAGGTTTTGTTTAAGTTTCATTGCCATTCACAAACAACTGCTAATAACAATACAATAATGTACGATAATTATCGTTCATGTGACTGAATTGTTGTACAGTTACAAACAGCTTTGTGTGCTGCCTCTCTTGATGTTTGCTGCGATTTTGTTACAAAAGCATGGGGGAACGTGAAAGCAGAAAGTGTCATGAAATCATTTAAAAAATGCCATGAATGGTACCGAAGATGATTTGTATGATAGTGATAATGGAGACAAAGTTGACTCACCAGAATCCGACTGGAATCCCAATGGTGGTGGCATATGTGATGAATTTTTTTTATATGTTGAGGAACTTTTAATGAATAATGAATATGATGTTATCCTCAATATTATTACTACCGTAATAACACTATCATTGAAATCTCTGTTAGGTTACCGAAACATAAAGGTTGTGAGTGCAACCGTAACTCAATGTTTACATTTTCTCAGCTGGGATCTCATAGATAAAAGTTGGTTTCTTGATAGAGAATTATTTGTCAAGTAGGTTATTTGATATGAAGATATGCCAATAACATATAAGGTAATAATGGTTTTAATACCTTTATTATCAGTTTATTTCATAATGTGAATCTTCATGTATGTTGGTGGTTATTGCACCAAGACTGAGGCTAGCCTACCATTACACAACTTAGAATTCAAGGTTTGATTTTTAGAATTGCAGTGTAAGATGACCCCAGATTTTAAGGGTGAATTTTAGGATTTAAAGGTTGTCTTAAAAGCGGAAATATATATGGCACTAATTGCTATTCTAGGATAGTTTCTTCAGAAATATGACAAATTTTTTAATAAATTTGTATTTTTCATAGCTAACAAACCTTCAGTCTTAACAATAGGATAATCTTCTAGCGCAAGCTGGAGGAAACAATGCATGAAATATTTTTAGGTTTTGAAGATTAAAATTTCAATTACTTTTTTTACAGAATTTATATTGTCAGGATTTTAGTCTTTATTTGATTTTTATTTTTTTCTATTTACAGTGTCATATTTGCACTATATTTGTTAAAGTGTAACCTTGCAGTAAAACTTTATTTAATATTTCTAATACAGATACTCCTCGTTTAAAGACTGGGTTCCGTTCCAGCGACCACGTCGTTAAACACGTTATTCCCTTTATTTTGACTAATAGCATTAAGTTTCAGTCATATATTATACACAGAACTAGTTTCTGACATAGCCTACTACTTGGCAAAGTTCTGACAATGCTTTATTACATTTTAACTTCATTTCATAACTTCATATAATGTATAATTTTCTTTAAAATAGTGTACTTTATTTAACACATTTAGCCTACAAGTCAGTCAATCCAATACTAAATTTTTCTCAGAATCTGCACATCATTTAGCAGTGACTTTCATATTCTAAATTTGGAATTTCATAATTATTGCTATTAGTTTATTCGTCATTTATTTTTATTGTACTGGGTAGTGAGATGAAAGAAATAATGAATGAATTTCAGCGATCATAGGGCATTTGAATATCGCCGTAAAAAGGTAAACAAAGCACAATGCCACCTAATGAGGAAAGTAAACACTAAACTATTCGCTAATGTCGCTAATGGGATAAGCATTTTCTAACATTGATAAAGATTTATGTTTGCACTTCTTACCTCTAGTATCATCTGGTCTCATGGGTTACATATTTAATACGTATGTAAATACACAGTTGTATAAAAAATTATCAAACTGTATTACATTTAAGCCTTTCAAGCATACTAAGAGTAAGGAGTTCATGCATGCCAATTGTTTCATTGTTTTGATTAATAGATTGACTTGGTAGACTTCTGAAGTGGAATATTTTAAAAAATATATTTATTTTCAAGTTCATATAAAAAACATATGTGACTTCACACATTTTCTTTTCACTACGAAGAATTCACACATTTTCTTTTCATTACTGAGAATTATTCTCACTAAAACAAGGAGATCTGGCGTAATTTTTGCTGTCTTGAAGTTGTAAACAAACGTGGTGCCACCTGTTCAGTTGCACAACAAACTAATGGCAACTGAATCAAGCCAACCAGAGTTTTCCCAGACCGTAGAATGCAGACTTTAAGAGGTTCAACTGTACAGCTTTTCTTTACAAAGTACAGTGGACTCCCTGTATTCCCATTCTCCGGATTTGCAGACTCACACATTCGCAGATTTCTCTCGGGAACATTTCCCCGCATTATTCACGGAAAATTTCCCTATTCGCAGTAATTTTCTATGAGAAATATCCACAAATTCCTGGGTTTTTTTTATCAATGTCATCATAAAATGCATTTTTTTGTAATATAACTGTTAAAAAACCATATAGTATAAAAATTTGTAGTGGGTTTTTCTTGAGTTTTAACTAACAAAATAGGAGGTTTTAAAAATCTTTATAGGGGTTCCAACTGTTCAAGGGATCTAACTATTCATGGGGGGGGGGGGGAGGTATGTATCCCTCGGGAATACGGGGACCACTGTATATTAAAACCTTTAAAACCTTACTTATTGTTTTAGCCAAAGATTTCAAAGTTTTCAAAACCTAGGCTAGGCTAGATTATTGGCACTGAATAGCCTTTCTCTTGGCCACCATTAGCAATGTTTTTATTTTCATTTTATGGTTTTTTTCTCTCTCTTCATGTTGTTGTCGTAACTCCAAGTTGTCGTAAAACGAGTATGTCGTTAAATGAGGAGTACCTGTATTTCCTACTGCAGTATTTAGATTTCCTTTATCCGAGATTAAAAAAACAGTTGTGTAAGTCTAGTACAATCAAATGTACCTCAACAGTTGTAGCCCCATCATTACACGAACTGAGATGCTGTTAGTTAAGAAATTTCTGAAACGACATGACTGGACAGCTCATTTCTTGTGTTACTTTGTAATCTGTTGAAAAAACATAATAGTACTGTACAGTATTTTTTAATAAATAATAAAACTATGACACTGTAAACACTATGCTCTACTGGTCATGGCTTTCCAGTGCACACCAATCAAATCAAAGCCATCATCTCATGTTAGCATGTTTTTTTTTTTAACATTTTGCTGGCCAGAAGTGGGGCGCATCTCCAAGATTGAAGCATCCTGATGGTAGGAAATTTGATGCCCTAAATTCATACAATCTGTGGAGAAATTCTAAATGGGCTAATGAAAAGTTTTTTTTTTTTTTTTTTTTTTAGAACCGATTTCATCTAATCTCATCATTTCTTACTCCTACAGTCTACTAAGGCTTGAAATTTTTGAAAATGAAACAACATAAATCCATCACTATTTTAGCTACAGAAGCAAAAAGTACCAGTATATCCCAGGAGGCTCATCTCAGTGGCCTGGTTTGGTCTGCCTTCAAGAAGCTCCATGTACTCTTTAGATAAAACCATATGCTTCTACCCTGAGCAGTTCCTTCTGAATTATGTAGAGCTCCTCTGCATAACAACTGTCCTGGCTCTTAATTTCCACTAAAATATTCTTCAACTCGGTCAAAAAGTTTCAACTTCTTTGTTATACAAAGGTATTAAGGGCAGATCTCAAAACAACTAATCGATTGTAAAATTCATTGCTTACTGTTCTTGCACAGTTTCCATTTTTAACTTGGAACTCTTGACCAACCACTGCCTTTTTAGACATTTAAAAATGTTCCATGTATATACTAAAGGTATTAGTGGGTAATACTCTAAGTAACTTATTAATTGTACGTAAATTTTTTATCTTACTGATCATACACACAGTCTCCGTTCCTAAATGTGGAACTCTAATCCATATGATCCAAGTAGTTCATCAATGCACTTCTTGCAATAGCCTAGCCATGCCTATCTTGGTCTAATCAACATAAATTAACTTTACTTACCTCATATCAAGGACAGATACATAGCATCAAACACACCACACTGTAAAAGCACTATTTTAAAACATCGTTTTGCATGACCAAGGTTCTTTTAGAAATTCACAACCTGCATAACAAAAAACAATATCAGCTAAATGCTTGTAACTGTAGCTTTATAAAAAGGCATTTTTAACCCTCTCTACATTTTTATTTCTATATTCCCATTGTTGCCAGAGAGTACTAAGTATTTCTATAATTTCTTTTAACCTTTGTTTCATAAAAAAAACTCATATATTAGGGGAAATACTTGATTGTTGAAGACCTAAGCACATTTTTTTATTGGGAGAATCAAGATTCAAATAAAACTAGAAAAAAAATGGAAATTCAATTGCAGATTCCAAAAAAATAACTGTGGATTCTCAAGAACAAGTGATACTCAAAAGCCAAGAGAGTGAAATACTATAATGTTTAACCTACTTATATAAAAAGAGAAAAGAATCTAAGTCACAAAAGTATTATGCCTTATACAATATATCATAATGCCCAGGTCTATATAAAAGGTGAATGATTGGCTCTTTGTCTTCAGGGAAATCATGTGTTGCAACAGCTGCACCCTCTCCTCTATCTAGGTACATGACTCGGACACCCACACCTAGGGCAGCAGTAAGAGCAACTATATGAAGGTGATCACACTCCCTGTACATTGGTTCCACCTCCTGAAAAGACATATTAAATCATTTGGTAAAAAAATTGAAGTTTTTATCACAGGAAAACATGCTTTCATACAAACCCATTAATTGTAAAATTCCTTATTTTCTACACTTCTTGCACTGTAGGCATTACTGTTTTAGCCATCTATTTTACCTCTATTCCTCCTTCCTTTCTTCCCTCTTACTATCCAACCACTATAGTTGCTACTCACAAGCTACAGGTTAATTCTGAGCTCTGCCAAATCCTTCATGGATATCTCCAAATATGACCTGCCTGAGCCATGGCAATGTGTTCCTATGAACTAAGGACTATTTGCTCCTGTGCTCAGAATCATCTTGGACACCCGCTGATGCCACTAGTAAGGCCAGTATCACAAAAAAAGAGACCACATTGCTTGGCCCACTTTCTGGGACTTTGCCACACAGCTGTAAGTACAGAACGATCTCAACATCTAACAAGGGATGTAGCGTGCTCATTCTGCAATGAGGCCTGGACTGGCAGGAATGCAATCTTTATTGGTACATCCAGGAGAAGGGCCTAGCCAAGAGGATTTTAAGATGGCCTTGTTAAACTCTTCAAGACCAATACCAAGTCCCAGCTGGGTGGTCTGCCTACCAACCTAGGAGTGAATTGGCCAAGTTTGACAAGTCCATGCCTTCTTTTTCTTTGCACCAAATGGACAGTGCCTACAAGAGATCGAACCTGCTGTTGTCTTTAAAAAAATTGTATCTAAAAGAGGATCAGCATTACAAAGAGTTGGAGATAATGCAACAATTGTAAATTCATGTTTAACAATTATCCTCTGTGATACATAGACAGATAAATATATACATTTCCATTGCAGACAGACAACAGATAATTCACAGAAAGTTGAGCAAGCTGAGTATCAGTATATCAAATTTTCTTAATGCTAACTATGAAATATCTAACAGAGAAGTGGTTTGGATTTGTGCATGGCCAACTACCCTATTTGAACTTTTCCAAAGATTATGCCAACTTCTCTTTCCTACAGAAATGAGTACACATTTTCTAATGATATTTAAACCATGTTGCTCCCAAACTGTTCTCTACTTTAAAAACCTACAGGTCTCCTTTCCTCAGCTGAGATGATTCAAATTTGCTGAAGAATTTAGCCAAAAATCCTATCTCATCACAACTAGACCGGACAAAGGTAAAGGCACCGCACTGCTGGACAAAGAAAATTATACAGAAAAGATTAACCATGTCCTAAATTAGCTTAATAAATTTACTGAACAAAGTTCTCCAGGGTTTAGTCCTATTTTCAAAATGGAAGACATAATTAACAGAAATTTTAAAACTCTGAAGACTAATAACATCATAAACAGGTGTACTTGGACCTCTTTTCTTCTGGCTCTTCATATGGTATCTTGCATAGTTCATTTAAAATTCGTAAAGAGAATATTCTACTCAGACCTACTTTTGCTGCTTAAAACTAACCTAATTTTCATAGTCAAATTTCTTGTGTCTCTTCTGAAACCCCATAGCTTATATGAATACACACTACCAAATTCTGTTTCTCTGATTTCTGAAATTGCCAGCAAGATAAATCTCATTACATAATTAGTCATGATATTGAGTCATTATTTACAAATGTGCCCTTTCAAGAAAACATGAACAATCGTTTTAAACAAACTTGTTAGTAATCTAGATTATTCTTACCATGTTTTTAAGAAGTAAGATTTTAAAAAGTTGCTCAAGCTCTCAATACTTGACACTCATTCTATTTTTAAGGGAAGTTATAAAATAAACTTGATAACATTTGCAAGTACAATCATGTGACATTTAGAAGAAGAATTTTTTTATCAATGTCCTCTAAGGTTCAGACTGATCTTTTATAGATAATATGCTGGCAACTTCTTTCAAGTAAAGGGAACGTGCAGTCTTATTTTTTTTTAAGTTTCAACAACAATTTCATCATAGCACTAAAATTGCTAGACAGCAGACATCTCTGAAAACTGGTGAACATAGGAAAAAGACCTGTACAGGTTTAAGCACAAACTTTTTTAGCTTCTGTTTTCATCATTTTAAGATTATTGATATACTGAATGTTGTTCACAGCTTTTGCTCCTTCATCTGACTGGATATCCTTCCACAATGAGATTCTTTTTTTACCAACATTATTACAAGATTAACAATTTTACTAAAAATTTATCTCGTAAAAGAATCATTTCTAGATAAACTTTATCAGTCAAAAATCCAAATATCCTCTATTCCAAATATTACTTTTTATCCTCATTACCATTTACTACTGACAATGCAAGATAGAAAAGAAATTAAGAATGTCATTTTGAACAATTTTCAATTTTGGATTTGAAATTGATTAGGTGTGATTCAAGACCAGACTCAAATAATATGTTTCGACCACATGAACCCTGATACATATCCAAAAGAAGAATAGTAAACTCTTCTTTTAAGTTTTTTTATTGTTGGATGCTGTCATTACTGCAGACAAAGTTAACATAAAGTAATAGGTTTTGGTGTTGAAACACCAGGATTTTTTCTAGCTTTAACATTGTGGTATTTTTAACTAATTGTATTTTTTGTCATTCAGTTATAAAAATACAAAAGGTTTGTCATTTACTTTTCCATTCAAAATCAAGTCTTTTAATAAGTAAAAGAATATGTACTGTATATCCAAGTTACATAATTTTAGTTCAACAGAGTGAAACCCCACATACAGACTAAACTCAGTATGCAACATACCTGTTTACAAAATTCTTCTACAGTTCTACCACCTTCAATAAAAAAACTAAAGAACTCTGCATTCTTCTGCAAATGAGCAGAGATTAGAAGGCGGAGGTAAACCACAAGATAATCTGATGTGCCAGCATCATTGATAATGGCCTCAACTCTCCCAACACTGCCACTCCCCTCTAAGTCATTAACAACTTGCATGAACTGGGGGTAAAAAACAAATCTTGTAATCAGGTTATTGGAAAAATTATTACTACTATGTACTTTTAATTCAATACTTATTGTTTCATTTGGCATTTTAGTAATGTTATTCCTTATCAGCCATCAATTCCATCTCAAGTTGTTATTTTGCTTTATTATTAGATATTTGTACTGTGCTTATGGCTATACTTAAGGGAAATACAGATACTATATGTAAAATTTATAATAATGATCTCAAGGGTCAAACAAAAAAGCAAACACCAGAAGCATAATGAGCCATTAGTTGGACAATAAAGTGGTCACATACTGCCATAATTCTTCCAGTCCCAAAGGTAAAAATTTACAATGAAAATTACAGTATTAGAAAGGCTGAGTATTTCTTAAGATAAAAAAAAAAGGGTAATTTCAAGAAAATAAACCTAACTTGTTAAACTTACCATATCATGAAAATCTTCTGTTGTGAATTCTGGAAAGCCCATTTTGAAAAGTTCGTCCTTGCTTCCTTCAAGGTATTTCTTGAATCTGGAGGTCATACAGTAGACTAAATAGGGATTGTGGTTGCATGTAACAATTGCAATCTATTCTATTAAAAGTGGCTTCAAGTTAAATGACCAAAGGGTTAAAGGGTTAACTAGGTATCTCAGAATTCTCTGCTACATAAATGTTATTGTTAATTAAATTTCAAATAGTTTTCCAACATCAAACTGCTAATACTGTAATATGACGAATGATACAGTGCAAAATTATTCTTTCTAGCGGATGTGAGAAGAAAGCTTGTCAAAACTTCGACAAGAGAGATTGTACTTTACTGGTTGTAATGTATCTTTGCATATATTTTCCTCCTTTATGTAAGTGGAAATGCATATTGTATGGAAGGAAAGTATCATGTTTTGTTGTATTTGTATTTAGTCAGGTTTAACTGCTGATCATCGGTTGTTTTGATTGTTTGGGTAGTTTCCTGAGTGTTTTAGTATCAGCCAGCAATGGTCAAGTTGGGCAGTCACACTACATCAACCAGTGTGAGGTTGTGTGAAAATGACTCCTGGACTCAGCCATAATTAAGACAACGTTCCCGTAGTCTCCGAGAAGTCATCAGTGACTATGAACCAGCACACTTGAGTATTCTCAGGTCAAAGTTCGTTTAGGGGAAGAGCCATTACGAGATATGCATATCTAGAATAAGGGTAGTTTTCTTGTGGTGTTCTTTGAATGAGGATTATGAAGTATAAACTGTGATGAAAGAGAGTCTCAAATAATTCAGGTTAGGATAGCAAACTCAACATTCACGGTAACACATCCATCATTCGCAATCACTGTAAGTTAATATCATTTATGTACTCACTGGTATACGCAAAGTAATGTCATGAATGTCAATTAAAATGAGTATAATAATCTGGGTGTTGTAGTGTGGAACTTCGGCTGCAATTTGGTTATTCACGTTTCAACTCACTATAGGGTATGCAATCCCTTGTGATTTGAAATGTTCTACTTATTACTAAATAAAATAGTTTAACTAATCATCAGTGGTATGTCTGCCAAAGGTTGTGGACATGATGACTGCCTATGCTTCAACATTATTCTTTTCTTGATGATAATGTTGTAGCCCAGCATGAAAAAAATTAAATAGTGACTTGAATAAATTGTATTTAGTCATCACTAACCCATGTCACTGGAAGAAAGGGATCCTTTGAGGCAGAACTCATTGCTAGGTCTTAATGAAACTCCTTGCCCTAGCAGTACCAGGTTCAGTCAAAGAATGCCTACGCCGAAATTTTTTTTAGTTCTATGGACAGTTTGCTCCTACAATGTTTCCACACCTGTTGAACATATCATGGGCGGAGGTGGCCTCTCTTCACAGATGAAAGACATTCACTGCTTCTACGAGGGCATGGCATCTCATGACAATCAACCAGACAACTTTTGTATCCAGCAAAACAAGGGGCAAATTCTCGTAAGGTCCAGCCTTATGGGAATGAGTTGGGAATTAATCAAAGGTTCAAAGAATGTAAGGTGTCTTATGGATAAGTGTGTTTGCAAAATTCAAGACAAGCAAACAAAAGGGAGTCCTAAACATGATAGACAAATAGGAAATAGGCAAGATATGAATAGAAAGGAATGATGAAATATACAAAATGACAAATGAAAACTATTGGGCTAGTCATGGACATTTTGTCTCATACTCAAAGGAAAGCCTGGACTAATGGCACAGTGAATTAATGATCTGACTGGCAGGTTGAGCTGATGCAGATAATTGCTTGAGTATATCTCATGCAGAACCCAAAGATTATAAAACAAGATGTATCCCCACCTTCCTGAGCATGTCTAAAAGAAAATTAACACAGAGTACAGTGAGGTTTTATGTAATAACATTTGCTCTTCAGACAGAACTAACTGTCTCAGAGGATCTCTGAAGTACTAAACAACCACAACTACTGTATATGAGGCACTATAATAAACGCTTCAAAACCAAGGCAACTGCATGACCATAACAGCAAAAAAGACATCTTAATTAAGCAATTGCTAAACTAAAAGTAGGGCTGAAAGTCAGGTGACTGGGCAGTGTCTCACAGCTCACCTACCAGCCAAAAGTTAACTACCTTATTACCAAGCTTCAGCAACTGAACCAACATGTGCTGTAGGTACGTATAGCCATACAAAAGTAAAAAGGTTTATATTCTTGTAGAAACAAAGAGCATTCACATACTAAGCCCAAAGACAACCATTACTACTTAATCATTGTACACGTTCTCATTTATACATCATTTAAGAGATGGGCTTATGCATTTGCTGTCACAGTAAATTGTCTCTAATACCAATTCAATATTGATAGTATACCTAACAATGAACTTCACACATGACAAACCTTACCTTTCCAATTCATCTCTGTGATAAATGCAATATTCTAAATATGCAAAAATAAAACCTCGGAGGAAACAGTTCCCATCTGGTCGTGTTCGGCGGACATTTGAGAATTTTGGCAGCAGTGTTACTACCTGTGCACAATAGAACACAATTAATGAATTATATAGTACGTATAGTTTAAATCAGATGACAATATTTCCATTATCTTCCACAATACCTTAAAAGAAAAGCCCTCTAGTACTGTATATCTTAGGGACACACAAGGTAAAGGTGTCAAGTAATATCCTCTTATGAGAAAAATACAATTTTTCTTTTTCTTTCTCATCTTCTACTACTTTACTTCCTAATGCATCTCACTTTTCTATTGAGAAATGATACTGTTAGTATACAATAAAGTTTTGTACATACTTACCTGGCAGATATATACTTAGCTTATGTCTCTGACGTCCCGACAGAATTCAAACCTCGTGGCACACGCTACAGGTAGGTCAGGTGATCACCCTCTCCCGCCGCTGGGTGGCGGAAATAGGAACCATTCCCGTTTTCCGACCAGATTTTCTCTTACACCTATCTCCTGAGGGGAGGTTGGGTGGGCCATTCATCGTATATATCTGCCGGGTAAGTATGTACAAAACTTTATAGTATACTAACAATATCATTTTTGTACATGCAACTTCCACGGCAGATATATACTTAGCTGATTGACACCCTTGGTGGCGGGTAAGAGATAGTTACTCAATATAAACAACAATAAAAACAGGGAAACAACATCTGTAGTAGGTCATATATATAAACTTATTTAAAACCTTGGTTCCTACCTTATTGGGCAGAAGACTTCATGATTACTGTCTATGAGTCTGCTTGCCTCAAGAGTTTCAGTGGGGATGAGACCTGACACTGATAGCTCTTCTGGATCGTGTCAATGGGGGCGAGCCCGCTTACTTGACAGAGCCTTGTCTTGGATCATACCAATAGGGGCTGACCCACTTACATGGTAGAGCCTTCACCTTTGTCATATCAACGGGGACTAACCCTCTTGCATGACAGAGCCTAGGTCCAAACCACTAACAAGGAGCACAAAAAACCAATCCCAACCACCTGACCACACTACATTTGTTAACACTACGATTTGAAAGGAACATTCCCAAAACCCCTTCCAATCGACCATAAAACACAACACCAAAAAACGTTTAAAATTACTAACTTACTAACTATAAAGGATTAGGCTCAGCTCCTTGCCCCAGCAACGAATCCGCGGACACGAACGGTCCGAGAGAGAAGCACTTATCATAAGTGACTCGCACGTCTCTTAAGTAATTTGATGCAAAAACCAAATTGCACCTCCAGTAGGTGGATTCGACAAGAGCCTGTATAGACATATTCCTATGATACGCTAAAGAGGTAGCTACAGCTCTGACCTCATGTGCTTTGACTCTTAGAAGCCTTAAATGTTCCTCTTCACAGGAACCATGAGCTTCTTTGATAACGTCTTTAATAAAAAACGCTTGAGCATTCTTAGAAATCATCCTCTTAGGATTTCTTACGGAACACCAAAGGCTATCCACATTTCCACCAAGTAGCTTCTTCCTCTCTAGGTAGAACTTGAGGATCCTGACTGGGCACAAAGTCCTCTCTAAGTCTCTCCCTACCAAAGAGGACAGTCCCTTAATCTCAAAAGTCCTTGGCCATGGTTTAGAAGGATTTTCATTCTTTGCTAAGAACAGGGGATTAAAGGAGCATACTGCAGAATCTTCCTTAAAGCCCACAGTTCCTTCTAAAGCCTGAAGTTCACTACCTCTCTTAGCAGAGGCTAGTGCAAGGAGAAAGAGAGACTTTCTAGTTAAGTCTCTGAATGAGGAATTTTGAGGAGGTTCAAATTTCTCGGACATTAAATATCTAAGAACCACATCCAGGTTCCAACTAGGTGGTCTTATAGTCTTGGACTTCGAGGTTTCAAAGGACCTTATCAAGTCATGCAGATCCTTGTCCTCCGAGATATTAAGGCCTCTATGTCTGAAAACAGAGGACAGCATGCTTTTATATCCTTTTATTGTGGTAACGGCCAGATTGCATTTCTCCCTCAAATAAAGGAGAAAATCAGCTATATTTCCGTTACAGAGGTACTGGAAGAGGATACTTTCTGGGCCCTGGCCCATCTTCGGAACACCTCCCACTTCGACTGGTACACGCGAAGAGTTGAAGGTCTTCTGGCTCTTGCAATTGCCTTTGCAGCCTTGCGTGAAAACCCCCTCGCTCTGACGAGTCCTTCAACAGTCTGAAGGCAGTCAGACTGAGAGTGGGGAGGTTTTTGTGGTATCTGTCGAAGTGGGGTTGTCTAAGAAGATCCTTCCGCAGTGGAAGGGACCTCGGGAAATCTATCATCCATTCCAGTACCTCTATGTACCAATCTTGGGCTGGCCAGAATGGGGCAATGAGGGTCAGTTTTGCTCCCTCCGCTGAGACGAACTTCCTTACCACTTCTCCTATTATCTTGAAAGGAGGAAAAGCGTACCCGTCGATCCCCTTCCAATCTAGAAGGAGACCGTCCACTGCAACTGCCTTTGGATCTGATATCGGAGAGCAGTAGTTCTCCAACCTCGCATTCCAATTCGTTACGAACAGGTCGATATTGGGTCTCCCCCAGAGGTCCCAAATCTCGTTGTACACTTCTGAATGCAGAGTCCATTCCGTGGAAAGGACCTGATCTCTTCTGCTCAGAAGATCTGCTCTTACGTTCTTTTCCCCTTGGATGAACCTGGTTAGGAGAGTTATTCGCCGTTCCTCGGTCCAAAGAAGAAGCTCCCTTGCTTTCTCGAAAAGGGAGGAGTGAGTCCCTCCCAGTTTCCTTATGTAGGCTAGAGCTGTCGTGTTGTCCGAGTTCACTTGCAACACGACACCCAAGACTTGAGGTTCGAAGTGAACAAGAGCTAGATGGACTGCTGCTAGTTCCTTCTTGTTGATATGCCAGGACACCTGTTCCCCACTCCAGGTGCCTGACACTTCTCTCGAGCCTAGAGTCGGTCCCCATCCTTTTTCCGAGGCGTCTGTAAATAACACTAGGCGAGGGCTCGACAACTGAAGGGAGAGCCCTTGGTTTAATCTGTTTGGCTCTAACCACCAACTGAGGTCCTCCTTTATGCTCTTTGAGAGCTGAAAGGAGTCCAAAAGCTCTTGGTGCTTTTGATCCCATTTCTCCCTGAGGTAGAATTGTAGGGGTCTTAAGTGTAGCCTCCCTAGAGAAACGAACTGTTCCAACGAGGAAAGGGTCCCCAGCAGACTCATCCAATCCCTCGCGGAACATTGTTCTTTCTCTAGGAAGGTCGTCACTTTCTGTAAACATCTCTCCTGTCGTTCCTTTGATGGATACACACAAAAACCCCGAGAATCCATCAGAATCCCCAGATAGACAAAGCTTTGCTGGGGATTCATCTGGGACTTCCCGAGGTTTAATAACAGTCCTAGGGACTGAACTAGGTCCAGTGTTAATTTCAAGTCCTCCAGACATCGATCCTTTGATTGGGCACGGATCAGCCAATCGTCGAGATACAACGAGATTCTTACTCCTTCGATATGTAGCCAATGAGCGACATTCCTCATAAGACCCGTGAACACTTGAGGGGCCGTGGCAAGACCGAAGCATAGGGCTCGAAATTGAAAATCTTTGCCCTGTACTATGAATCTTAGGTACCTCCTGGACGAGGGATGGATAGGCACATGAAAATAGGCATCCTGAAGGTCCAGGGACACCATCCAATCCCCTGGACGAAGAGCTGCAAGAACGGAGGATGTAGTCTCCATCGTGAACTTCGTCTTGACAATGAAGCGATTCAGGGCACTTACGTCCAGGACTGGCCTCCACTCCCCTGAGGCTTTTGGTACAAGAAAAAGACGGTTGTAAAACCCTGGAGATTGCAGGTCTTGAACCCTTTCTATCGCCTTTGTCCATCATTTCTTCTACTAGTTGTAGCAGGGCCTGGTTTCTTAAAGAATCTCGATATCTTGCTATTAACTCCCTTGGAGTTGTTGTTAAGGGAGGTTTCTCCCTGAAGGGGATAAGGTATCCTCTCTCGAGGATAGAGAGGGACCAGTTGTCCGCCCCTCTCTGAGCCCAGACTTTTGCAAACTTCAGCAGTCTGGCTCCTACTGTAGTCTGGAGGACTACTTTCTCATTGCGGTTTAGGGAAGGGCTTGCGTGCTGATCTTCCTCTCTTAACCAGCCTCCTACTCCTAAGAGAGGGTCTAGCAGTCGTTCTCCCTTGAAAGGGCTGCTGAAAAGCAGGCTTCTCTCTTTTAGTTAAAGGGACTGCCGGTTTCAGTCTTTTCGCCGACTGCGAAAGAAGATCTTGTGTTGCCTTCTCTGATAAAGACTTAGATATGTCCCTCACGGTCTCTTGTGGAAACAGGTGACTAGACAGGGGCGAATAAAGCAAGGAGGCTCTCTGTAGAGGAGATACCGATTTCGCCAAAAAGGAACTGTAGACAGATCTCTTTTTAAGGACTGCAGATCCAAAGAGAGAAGCCACTTCCATAGATCCATCCATCAAGGCCTTATCAAGACAAGAAAGGACACTCGTTAACACTTCCATAGAAACAAAGTCTGGATCCTGTGCTCTCTTGGCCAGGGCTCCCAAGGCTCAATCCATAAAATTAAAGACCTCAAGTGTGCGAAATAGACCCTTAAGTAAATGGTCCATTTCGCACATTCCCCATGAAGCCTTTGCCGAAAGAAGAGAGCGTCTTCTAGACGAATCCACTAGTGTTGAAAAATCAGCATCTGCTGAAGAAGGAAGGCCCAATCCCATTGGTTCTTTCGTGTCATACCAGACACCTGGCTTACCTGCCAACTTCGAAGGAGGGCAGGAAAAAACAGTCTTGCCCGCTTCTTTCTTAGAGAGAAGCCAGTTCTCCAAGCTCTTGATGGCTTTCTTCATAGAAAGAGTCGGATTCATTTTCACGAATGAAGACGACTTGGAAAGCTTAGTGCTTGAAAGCAGTGATCCCAGCGAAGGAGGATCTGCAGGACGAAGAGTGTCCCCGCAACTCTTGAAGAAGCAGGGCTGCCAGTCTCTTGTAATCCGAGACACCCGCATCTATAGGAGCTTCATCCTCAGAAACCTCTTCAAAGGTAGCATTAGGGGAAGAATGCCTCTTCGGAGAAGGAGTCCTAGAAGGAGAAGTGCTCTTCTCCTTCGAAGGAAGCTTGGAAGAGGAAGGAAGACCACTTCCCAAAGCGATCCTATTGCCAGAAGAAACAGTTTCTACTGGAAGGGGCCTAGCAGAAGAAGAATGCCTGCTTCTTCTCAAAGGCTCTTGCTGCCTGAGAGGGGAAGAGCTCGCATCTTTACAGGAGACTATCAGGAGTAGGGCGAGAATCCTGTAACAGGCTCTTTCCAGGCTCTTGGCGCCTGTGAGGAGAGGCGCTAGCGTCACATCGGTGGCACCTATCAGGCGCGTAAAGCGTCTGCTCTCATCCTGGCTCCTGCCAGGAGAGGGATTTACTTCCTTTTGAAGACTCTTGCGAGAAGGAAAACTCGGATCTCCTAAGGAGAGCCTAACAGGAGTAGGGCGTACAGAACCAATCATGCTCTTCTCAGGCTCCTGGCGACTGCGTGGAGAGGCACTAACGTCCTGTCCTGGGCGCCTGGAAGGAGTAAATCGCCTGGGTGGCGAATACCGTCTTACATCATGATGGCGCCTGCTAGGAGAGGCGCTAAAATCTCTCCGAGAACGTCTGGGGGGAGAGATTTCTTCATCTCTCTCTCTGCGTCCCCGGGAAGAGCGGAGACTATCCTGTTCCTTAAGATAGCAAGGAGAGGCGCTTCTATCTCTCTGAGAACGCCTATAAGGAGAAGAGCGTTCTCTACTCCTACGTAAGGATCGACGATCCTGGCTCCTGTCAGGAGAGGGGCTTGCGCCCTTACTCGGGCGTCTAGACGAATGCAGGATCCTACTAGAAGAAGCTCTTCTGGTAGGAGTAGTAGATCGTTCTTGAAAAGGAGAAGCGTATAGCAACGATCTTGTTGGAGAGTAGCGCCTTCCAGGAGAGAGACGCCTACCAGAGTCCGAACGCCGACTTGACGACCGTCTCTTAAGAGAGCTCTTTACTGGAAGAGAGACGTCCTTCCTGCGAGAAGGCTCCTTAGACAGTGAGCCTACTAACGAGGATAACTGCTCCTGCAGTCCTACCAAAAACTTCTTGGTAGAAGAGCGAATTCCTTCCGGAGAAGAAACAGGAGACTTCATCGCTCTCTTCTTCTGAGCGGGAGAATACTCCGGAAAAGGCTCTGGGCTGGAGTCTAATGCGTCTCCTGCAGGCGCCTTCCAGGCTCTCTTCAGAGGGCGCGACTTAGAAGCGGAGCTCCATCCGCGTCTCGGAGAAGAAGAATCCGAGTCGGAAAAACACTTCCTAAGGACGCTTTGTCTATAGCTGTCCAAGGCAGCCTGGGACGAGTCTACAGGAACTGCCGAAGGGACGCCTGACCGTTGGGAATACTCTACATCCCCCTTGCGGCTTTCGACATTCCTCCTCCCTTGGTCATGGGAGTCTGAAAGAGGTCTAGGCCTAGGAGCAATGCGGAGTCGGTCAGACGCCCCCTCCACTACACTGGGGACACTGTACACTTCACTGCACACTTCACTCTTACCTTCCATCTCTCGTAATTGCCTTTGCAAATTACGGATCGACGCTTCCATTGCAGCTTTCTCCGATCGAGACGAATCTACGATTTTGCTGCGGGGGGAAGGAGCTGAACCTGCGTTAGCAGTAGGAGAAATTACATTGGAAATAGAAAGATTGTCCTGATCCATAGAGCAGGACCTACTTGAACTTTTAGCAGAAGCTTTCCTAATTCTATCTTTCTCCAACTTATTTACATAGGCAGTCAAACTCTTCCATTGCATTTCAGTCAAACTCAAACATTCCTCACATGTGTTACTAACTGAGCATTCATTCCCCCTACATTTAACACAAATAGTGTGAGGATCCACCGAAGCTTTCGGCAGTCTCACCTTACATCCTTCTTTCACACAAACTCTAAAACGAGTTTCAGGCACAACATCAGCCATATTCCTAAGCAAATCCAAAAAAACGGTCCAAATCAGCATATACCAAAGCCAAAGAATGAATACTTCACCAAAATCAATCCTTAGCAAAGCAAGCAGAATTCTGTGCAGGAGGAACTAACAACGATGTTGCCAGCACCGGCGACAGAGAAAATCTGGTTGGAAAACGGGAATGGTTCCTATTCCCGCCACCCAGCGGCAGGAGAGGGTGATCACCTGACCTACCGGTAGCGTGTGCCGCGAGTTTTGAATTCTGTCGGGACGTCAGAGACATAAGCTAAGTATATATCTGCCGGGGAAGTTGCATGTACAAAAATTTACCTTTTTGAAATGGGTCCACTCCAAGAACAGCAAAAATCTCACCTATGCAGAAAGTATACCTTGCATGTTAATAAATGGTCCTACAGCATGCGGCTTAAGTAAAAAAAAGCATAACTCAAACTAACTGCCTTAAAAAACAACCTAGACTACCATTAATACTCTATAACACCACTAATAGTGTTGCAACTGAAATACAAAAATCCTTTTGATAATTTGACCTTTTTTGCAGTCTTGATAATCTAATCTTTTTGCAGCCCTTTTCATGAAAATACAGCAAACATTTTCCTTCATACTAAAGTAAAGCATAATCCTAACCATTCACCAAAAATCAATCCTAAGCACCCTATCAACCACCAATAATAACACTAGTAACATCCCTGACTAACATAAACTTCAGTAAACCAATGCAAGTGTCTTTTATTTTTGCTGATTATTAGTTATGAAAAACTATAGAGTTGAAAATTACTCAAAACAACTTAAAACAAAGTACAACTGTACTGAAGTTTACTTACATAAATTCATTTGGATTTTTAGACCCACTTTTAAAATTCTAACTCCACCCACCTAACTGGGTATAACAATCCACTCATACACAAGCAGCCATTTTATTTATTTTGGAGGCCAATTTTCTGTTACATTTGATTTTAACAGTTCTGCATTTGCTTGAGCCATTAAAATGGCTGGAAGCAGGAGCAAGATTAGGAATAAAAACAGAAGAGCTGTTGAGTCTTAAAAGAAGCAGTATTCTGAATGGAAGTTGGAAGCGGCCAGTGAGAGAAAGATGTGAAGTCTTGAGAAGTCACAACAAGAAAACACTAGGTAGCTGGAGCATCTGTAACACCACAGATACAAATAATATTTTAATATTTCAAGAGGAAAAGCACCTCCAACACCCAAGATAAATCATAATTCTCCTTGCTGAACCATGTAGAGAAGGTAAATGAAAAATCGTTTAAAAGGCAGAGCAGGTTATTCCTAAGTTTCTAGTGCAAAGTAAAAAATAAAGTCCTGCAGTTAATCTATCAAGCCAGGAGCTGAAGAGAGTAAAAGATAAAGGAGCAGCATGTATTGAAACCTGAGAGCTATTTTTGCACAGAGCAGCTGTACAGGAAGGTAAATTGCTCTTTAATTACATAAATGGCTTATCCAACACAGGGACAGAACTCAACAATGTTTGAGAAGCCAAAAAACACATTCTGTAAAGAACTGTCATAGTTTTTATGAACTTCCTAGTATATTAGAAAGGAGAACAATTTCCACTTACATCAAAAGTTATTTGAGGAAGCACACTTGACTCTGACAAGCACTACAAAGATGATATGAAGCTCTGTAAAAATTTGCCATGAAACTGCAACACAGCTTACCAGGCTGGCCTATGTATCTACACTGCTGCAGAAAGTAGATCACCTTATACTCTTGTAAAGCAGCTGAGACATATTGAAATAGTACAACATACTACTGTACAGT
Organism: Macrobrachium nipponense; assembly: GCF_015104395.2. Classification (NCBI taxonomy): domain Eukaryota; kingdom Metazoa; phylum Arthropoda; class Malacostraca; order Decapoda; family Palaemonidae; genus Macrobrachium; species Macrobrachium nipponense. The sequence goes on along the minus strand of NC_061100.1, from coordinate 133,705,939 downwards.
AAACAATTATAAAAATCACTCAAGTAAGATAAACCAAAAATACTGTAACAATATTAACAATCCTTAACAATAACACTAACAACAATAACAAGAAAATCAAATCATACATAAATGCTACAACCAGTTATTTACTTTAATACAATACTTATGACAAAATGAAACTGTAATATGTCAGAGGTACTTACAATTCCCTATATACCTACCACTGAAACAGTAGTATAAGGAAAACTTCTTCAATTAATTTCAACACAAGGAAATGAAGTAATTATAATGATACTTTAAAAGACTTCACCTGAACAATGATTAAATGGAAATATCTAGAATGAAACCATTCAACGACAGAAAAAGAAAATGTAAAGTAGAGAAAACTAAACTACATAAAAGTTAGCAGGAGTGATGTTGCTGCTACCATCCAGAACAATAAGCAAATACAGTATTCATTTCTTTGTACTACATACTGCTACTGTACTTGTCATGATGAAAATTACCAACCTTACTGGAATATACTGGATCATTAGAATATTCTTTTTCAAGAGAAGATAAGCCTTCTAGAGCTCCAACCATGGCAATATTGGCTTTTATCTGTAATACAAGAATACGTACTAGTTAACCGACATTTTTTTTCAAATTTAATTAATTTCATTACAGACACACCCATTTCCTCATGGTAGCCTATTCTACTACAGCGGTCACATCAGACTCATCCCCCCCCCAAAAAAAATAAGAAGTCTCTCTCTTTCCACTCATCTGCTAATGCATCTGGGTTGAGTACCTCTGTTGGTGATAACTGGTAATTTTTTGGGTAGTCTTAACCAGCTTGGAGAGGTTGGGAAGAGCCAATTTTTTTTTTTGTAAAGTAGCATTTTGTGAGTCAAAATTTATTTCAGTTTATTATAAGCGTTTCAACACCAACCCTGAAACTCTTCTTAAGTCTCAGAAATTTACTGTGTCCTAGAAGCCAAAGATTACATTTTTCATAGGCCTATCCAAACTCCAGATTAAGGTTATCTTTGCAAGACAGTAATCAAAACTTCTGTGTGATGTGATACGTGAATGCAGTGTATGAATTATACTTAGTTAAAACAGAAAATAAACTAAAAAAGGGAACGCATTCACTTGAAGCCTGATGGGACCTCTTGTGAGAGGACTTCTTTTCTGCATGAGAAAGAAGGGACAATGGAGCAGCAGGAGGAGGAGGAAGTCCACACTTCTTTACCTTACTCCTACCAGAGGTTGGACTCTCCTCAAACAGTACAGAATTGGTCAAGACAGGATAGTATACATCAATGGAGTATATGGCCAAAATTTGATACTGAATGGGCATCTTCAACAAGCAGGACAACTGTATTGTTTATAATAAACTCTTCATTATCATGAGTGTTTTAATATATGTATTATCTTTTATGTGGTTTGATGTTAAATAATAAATTCTTGTAATAAAAAGTACTACTTTGTGGCCACCAATACACTGCATTAAAAGTTAAGGTTTGGGGAAGCAAGAATTACTATTGGGGGCCAGCACCCATAAAACCCATAAATTTTAAGAGACAAATGTAATGTACTAAAGAGAAGGAAGAGCAAGTGTATCATACTTAAAATTACAAGAGCAACTATCTATCACAGGTACTGTGCAGCATGGCTGGAAATCACAAAAAATTCTATCAGTGCCCTAAAAACCCTGGTCTTTATTCATGGCACTTCAAATACACATTCAAACTGAATATAAAATGCTGTACAATTATAGATGATTATACAAGTTTTGAGATAAAAGACTGTTTCCCTAGTTTTCTCTTCTGTTCCAGCTAATCTGTAAATAAGAGCACACAACTTCCAATACTCAACGTTCAACATGAGGCTCTTATCATGGAGATTTTTTACCAATGAGGAAGGATAAATATAAAATCAATTACAGTATTTTAATATGAATTGGTAACATAAATACCTACTTTAAAAAATGAAACAATTCACAAAATTTCAACTCTACCTTAAGCTTAAAAATTTCAAAGAACATGTGCGGTCATATTTATAAATAGCCTGAATTCAAATACATATTCCATCCTTCATCTCTGCAAGTGGAGCTTATTCCCTCAAATTTGAAATTTTCGCTTATTGTTCCCAATCCCCACACTATCTAGAAAGAGATTCAATACATACATACCTCCTCTGCTATCTGTTTTTCTTGTGCCATGATGAGTTCATCTTGATTAACATCTGAAATAAAAAATATAGTTTTAGAAAAAATACTTTAATAGGGATATACCTTTCACATACCCCACATTTTTGGTCTTCACAAATCCCAGACATTCATTCCCAAATTACAAGACTGTCTGCTCATTGGAAAGCCATATAGCAACTGGGCCAGATCTTGCATTGCTGAACTAAAGAGAAACAGGAAGAGCAAAAGACCAATTGGAACACTCCAAACTAAGCATATACATGTGGCTCCTACATAAAGGACAAAATGAATAGGAGCCAACATTCAAAGGCGTCATAAATTGCTTGCACGCATGTGCAAGCACACAACAGAATGTTGTTTTTCTTCTCATAGCATTCTCAAAACAAGTAAAACAAAACAAATTTCCATCAATAAAACACGGCAATCCAGGCTTCCATTGCTTTAACTGAGAGTTGTTCAGCAGAATCTGTAAAGCCCTTCGGTAATAAGGCCAAAGAAAAAGAAAGGGTTGGCAATCAGGCGTGTGTATGTGTGTGGTACCTTACCCCTTCACTTACCTAACATGACAATACTACTAACATACTAAAATGACTGCATAGCTTGTGCTGAAATGCAAAGAAATATATTATTTATTCGGTTTTAAGATACTACTCCTTACTTAAGAAATCTAGCAGTAGTGAATGAGGATGATAAGCTAAGTAACGCTGTCCTAAAATTTGGATATCATTCAAAATCTTATTACCTAATTTTGTTAATATTCAACATATATTTTGTATATGCTGTAATAAATTACTATTTCAATAGTACATCAATTTTACACTTATTTAAACAAAAAATAACATGCTTAAATTAAAGGTAGTCAAGATTTGCAGGATTACAAGGCTGTCATCACTTTTTGAGAAGCATAGCCATTATGTCATAAAAAAAAAAATTTCCACCTAGTGAAGGCATACAAGCATTTTCCTGCTGCTCTTGCACTTATCGTATATTTTACTGCTGCCGTTGGCATTATGTAGTATATTTACCACATCCCTAAAACCCACATTTTCACATTTTTTGATCAGTCATTTTTCAGTACAACTTGAGTATCTACATGTTTTATAACTGAAAACTACAGTCGACACCGGCTATTTGCGGACTCACGATTCACGGACTCGCCCATTGGCAGATTTTTCTATGGACTGTATATACCCATTATTCACGGAAAATTCGCCTATTTGCATTATTTTTCACTGAGAAATATTTACAAATTACCATATTTTCATATTCTTTACATGAATCATTGCATTTTTTGTGATAAAACTATCCAAATAGTACTCAGATACATTATAAGCATTTTCAGTTTTTTTTTTTTTTTTTTTTTTTTTTTTTGTGATTTAACTATCAAAATAGGCAGTTACGTATAAGCCTTTTTAGAGAGGTTTTAAGTATTTGTGAACTTTAGCTTTTCACAAGGGAGGAGGGGAGGGTTGAAAAACATCAGCCACCCAGAATGCATATAACAAGTGGACAGTTAGCAACCAAAGGAAACCTGGTTAAAAACCTGAATGCTTTAATTATATAAGTAGCTGATTTGCAAAATTGAATACCTATGCTTTTCAAAAATACTGCACAGTATGTAAAAATGTGCAAATTATTTGACAGTTAAGTGTAAAAATAATGTGCATATTCTTACATAATGTACAGTGTTTTAAAAATAAATTTTAATTTTTGCTAATTCAGGAAAGTATACTTTATCTAATTACCTCTTCTGACCATTTATCTTGACATTACAGTACTTGTCCTTCAATTTATTTATTTTTTTTTTTTTGTTAGTTTGTATGGTGGTGACTTCAGAACCATGTCGAGCGTGAGCTTCTAACACCAGAAATACACATCTCTCACCCCTCGGTGGAATGCCCGAGAATTGAACTCGTGGCCACCGAGGTGGCAGGCCAATTTAATACAGACCTATGAGTTGATAAAAGTTACAAACTACATACTACTGCACTTTCATTATAAGTATTCTCAATGTTCCCCCTGTTGTACAAGTTAACCCACATTCTTGCAACTGGACTAGCTCATGTTTTGGTAAATAATGAGCTGGCCTGCATGACATTAACTAGCTGTGATATAATACATACTGTAATAGTAGCAGTGACACTGCTCATAATTCTATATAAAACTAGGTAAAATAGTGATTAGATTAACAGCTTAATAATCATTTCAAATTGGTTCATCTCAGCTATTCTCCAAGTTATGGAAGGTTTGCTCGCTGTCCCCTCCCCTCTTCGCAGTAGGCTAACCTATGCTGATTGTAGTGGCCGGTAAAAAAAGTCACAGAAAAAAAAGAAAAAAAGTCACATTACTTTGTGGTGGTCAGCGATAAACTCGGAAAAATTCTCAATAATTCTATGCTTCATTATCTTTGTGACATTTACAGTCCTTTTGCTTATGTTTTTATGGTAATCCTCAACGGGCTTGTAATAAACACATCATTAGGTGGATACATACCAGATTAAAACAAACAAATCCCCAAGAGGCTTGTACTAAATGTGCTGCAAAAGTGGATACATACCTGGGTTAAAAAAAAAAAAACGATTTGCACTAAACATGCTGCAAAGGTGGATACATATCTGGGTTTTAAAAAATGAATTTGTACTAAACATGCCACAAAGGTGGATACATAACGGGTTAGAAAAAATCCCCTATGGGCTTGTAACCAAACCAAAAAGGTGGATACATACAGGGTAAAATAAAATCCCCAACTGACCCGTACTAAACATGCTGCAAAGGTAGATACGTACAGGGTTAAAAAAAATCCCCAACAGGCTTGTGCTAAACACGCTGCAAAGGTGGATACATACAGGGTTAAAAAAATTCCCATCAGGCTTGCACTAAACACGCTGCAAAGGTGGATATATACAGGGTTAAAAAAAATCCCCATCAGTTGTACTATACACGCTGCAAAGGTGGATACATACAGGGTTAAAAAATCCCCAACAGGCTTGTACTAAACACGATGCAAAGGTGGATACATACAGGGTTTAAAAAAAATCCCCAACAAAATCTCCAAACAGGCTTGTACAAAACACGCTGCAAAGGTGGATACATACAGGGTTTAAAAAAATCCCCAACAAAATCTCCAAACAGGCTTGTACTAAACACACTGCAAAGGTGGATACATACAGGGTTAAAAAAAATCCCCAACAGGCTTGTACTAAACACGCTGCAAAGGTGGATACATACAGGGTTAAAAAAATCCCCAACAGGCTTGTACTAAACACGCTGCAAAGGTGGATACATACAGGGCTAAAAAAAATCTCAACAAAATCTCCAAACAAGCTTGTACTGAACATGCTGCAAAGGTAGATACATACAGGGTTTTAAAAAAATCCCCAACAGGCTTGTACTAAACACACTGCAAAGGTGGATACATACAGGGTTTAAAAAATCCCCAACATGCTTGCACTCAACACACTGCAAAGGTGGATACATTCAGGGTTAAAAAAAAATCCCCGACAAAATATCCAAACAGGCTTGTACTAAACACGCTGCAAAGGTGGATACATACAGGGTTAAAAAAATCCCAACAGGATTGTACTAAACACGCTGCGAAGGTGGATACATACAGGGTTAAAAAAATCCCCAACAAAATCTCCAAACAGGCTTGTACTATACACGCTGCAAAGGTAGATGCACACAGGGTTTTAAAAAAATCCCCAACAGGCTTGTACTAAACATGCTGCAAAGGTGGATACATACAGGGTTTAAAAAAATCCCCAACAGGCTTGTACTAAACACGCTGCAAAGGTGGATACATATAGTTAAAAAAATCCCCAACAGGCTTGTACTAAACACGCTGCATAGGTAGATACATACAGGGTTTAAAAAAAATCCCCAACAGGCTTGTACTAAACACACTGCAAAGGTGGATACATAACGGGTTAAAAAAATTCCCAAACAGGCTTGTATTAACACGCTGCAAAGGTGGATACATACAGGATAAAAAAAATCCCCAACAAGATCTCCAAACAGGCTTGTACTAAACACGCTGCAAAGGTAGATACATACAGGGTTTAAAAAAAATCCCCAAGAGGCTTGTACTAAGCACACTGCAAAGGTGGATACATACAGGGTTAAACAAATCCCCAACAGGCTTGTACTAAACACGCTGCAAAAGAGATACATAGAAGGTTTTAAAAAAATCCCCAAACAGCTTGTACAAGCACACTGCAAAGGTGGATACATACAGGGTTAAAAAAATCCCCAACAGGCTTGTACTAAACACGCTGCAAAGGTGGATACTTACAGGGTTTTAAAAAATTCCCCTACAGGCTTGCACTAAACATGATGCAAAGGTGGATACATACAGGGTTTTAAAAAATTCCTCAACAAAATCTCCAAACAGGCTTGTCCTAACCACACTGCAAAGGTAGATACATACAGGGTTTAAAAAAAATCCCCAACAGGCTTGTACTAAGCACACTGCAAAGGTGGATACATAAAGGGTTAAAAAAATCCCAACAGGCTTGTACTGAACACGCTGCACAGGTGGATACATACAGGGTTGAAAAATCCCCAAACAGGCTTGTACTAAACACGCTGCAAAAGTGGATACATAAAGGAATTTTCAAAAATCCCCAACAGGCTTGTACTAAACACGCTGCAAATGTGGATACATACAGGGTTTTAAAAAAACCAACAGGCTTGTACTAAACACGCTGCAAAGGTGGATACATACAGGGTTAAAAAATCCCCATCAGGCTTGTACTATACGCTGCAAAGTTGGATACATACAAGGTTAAAAAAAATCCCCAACAGGCTTGTACTAAACACTGCAAAGGTGGATACATACAGGGTTTAAAAAAATTCCTAACAGGCTTGTACTAAACACGCTGCAAAGGTGGATACATACAGGGTTAAAATATTCCCCATCAGGCTTGTACTAAACATGCTGCAAAGGTGGATACATACAGGGTTAAAAAAAATCCCCAACAGGTTTGTACTTATCACACTGCAAAGGTGGATACATACAGTTATAAAAAAATCCCCAACAAGCTTGTACTAAATATGCTGCAAAGGTGGATACATACAGGGTTTCAAAAAAATCCCCAACAGGCTTGTGCTAAACACGCTGCGAAGGTGGATACAGTTAAAAAAATCCCCAACAGGCTTGTAGTAAACACACTGCAAAGGTGGATACATACAGGGTTAAAAAATCCCCGACAGGCTTGTACTAAACACACTGCAAAGGTGGTTACATACAGGGTTTTTAAAAAAAATCCCCATGCTTATACTAAACACGCTACAAAGGTTGATACATACAGGGTTTTAAAAAAATCCCCAACAGGCTTATACTAAACACGCTGCAAAGGTGGATCCATACAGGGTTAAAAAAATCCCCAACAGGCTTGTACTAAACACACTGCAAAGGTGGATACATACAGGGTTAAAAAAATCCCCAACAGGCTTGCATTAAACACACTGCAATGGTGGATACATACAGGGTTTTTAAAAAATCCCCAACAGGCTTGTACTAAACACACTGCAAAGGTGGATACTTACAGGGTTAAAAAAAATAATCCCCAACAGGCTTGTACTAAACATGCTGCAAAGGTAGATACATAGGGTTAAAAAAAATCAACAACAGGGTTGTACAAAACACGCTGCAAAGGTGGATACATACAGGGTTTTAAAAATCCCCAACAGGCTTGTAATAAACACGCTGTAAAGGTGGATACATACAGGGTTAAAAAAAATCCCCAACAGGCTTGTACTAAACACGCTGCAATGATGGATACATACAGGGTTAAAAATCCCCAACAGGCTTGTACTAAACACGCTGCAAAGTGGATACATACAGGGTTAAAAAAATCGCCAACAGGCTTGTGCTAAACACGATGCAAAGGTGGATACATAGTTTTAAAAAATCCCCAAACAGGCTCGTACTAAACACGCTGCAAAGGTGGATACATACAGGGTTTAAAAAAATCCCTAACAGGCTTGTACTAAACACGCTGCAAAGGTGGATGCATACAGGGTTTTAAAAAAATCCCCAACAGGCTTGTACTAAACATGCTGCAAAGGTGGATATATACAGGGTTTAAAAAATCCCCAACAGGCTTGTACTAAACACGCTGCAAAGGTGGATACATACAGGGTTAAAAAATCCCCAACAGGCTTGTACTAAGAACGCTGCAAAGGTTGATACATACAGGGTTTAAAAAAATCCCCAACAGGCTTGTACTAAACATGCTACAAAGGTGGATACATACAGGTTTTAAAAAAATCCCCAACAGGCTTGTACTAAACACACTGCAAAGGTGGATACATACAGGGTTAAAAAAATCCCCAACAGGCTTGTACTAAACACGCTGCAAAGGTGTATACATACAGGGTCAAAAAAATCCCCAATAGGCTTGTACTAAACACGCTGCAAAGGTGGATATATACAGGGTTTAAAAAATCCCCAACAGGCTTGTACTAAACACGCCGCAAAGGTGGATACATACAGGGTTAAAAAAAATCCCCAAACAGGTCTTATAAGAACGCTACAAAAGGTGGATAAATACAGGGTTTAAAAAAAATCCCAACAGGCTTGTACTAAACATCTACAAAGGGTGGATACTATAAGGTTTTTAAAAAAAATCCCCAACAGGCTGTACTAAAACACGCTGCAAAGGTGGATACATACAGGGTTAAAAAAATCCCCAACAGGCTTGTACTAAACATGCTGCAAAGGTGGATACATACAGGGTTTTAAAAAATCCCCATCAGGCTTTTACTAAACACGCTGCATAGGTGGATACATACAGTGTTTTAAAAAGAACCAACAGATTGTACTAAACAGGCTACATACAGGGTTAAAAAATCACCAATAGGCTTGTACTAAACACACTGCAAAGATGGATACATACAGGGTTAAAAATCCCCAACAGGCTTGTACTAACACGCTGCAAAGGTGGATACATACAGGGTTTTAAATAAAACCAACAGGCTTGTACTAAACACGCTGCAAAGGTGGATACATACAGGGTTTCAAAAAATCCCCAACAGGCTTGTACTAAACATGCTGCAAAGGTGGATACATAGAGGGTTAAAAAAAATCCCCAACAGTCTTGTACTAAACATGCTGCAAAGGTGGATACATAAAGGGTTTAAACAAAATCCCCAACAGGCTTGTACTATACATGCTGCATAGGTGGATACATACAGGGTTTTAAATAAAACCAACAGGTTTGTACTAAACACGCTGCAACGGTGGATACATACAGGGTTTAAAAATCCCCAACAGGCTTGTACTAAACACGCTGCAAAGGTGGATACATCTTCTTCTTCTTCTTCTTCTTCCTAGCTTAAACCCATTTTTATATGGGGTCGCCATTACGAATGAGTCGTCTCCATCGATTTCTGTCTTGTGCCTCGTTCTCATTTATACCTTTCAATTCCATATCTTCCCTTACACAATCACGCCATCTCTTTCTTGGTCTTCCCTTCTTCCTTCTACCCTGCACTTCCATTTCCATCGTATGTCTTCCAACATGACGTTCCTCCCTTCGTAACAGGTGTCCATACCATCGAAGCCTTCCTTCCTGTATTTTCTTCGATATTTCAGCTACCTTTGTTGATCCTCTTATATACTCATTTCTAATCCTATCTTCCCTTGTTACTCCTGACATCCATCTCAACATTCTCATTTCTGCTACATCCATTTTCTTCTCCTCTGCTTTCCTCATACTTGCCGTTTCTGTTCCATATAACATTGCTGGTCTGACCACCGTCCTATGGAACTTTCCTTTCAATTTCAGAGGGACCTTCTTGTCACAGAGTACCCCTGATGCAAACCTCCAATTATTCCATCCTGCCTGAATTCGGTGTCTCACCTCTTGGTCCATGCTTCCACTATCCTCCAATACGGACCCTAAGTACTTGAACTTCTGTACTTTCTTTATTTCTTCCCCACCCAATCTTATGCTACTTCCACCGTCCTCAGTAATACTAGAACACATATATTCGGTTTTTGATCTGCTTATTCTCATTCCTCTCTCCTCAAGTGCTGCTCTCCACCTCTCCAACCTCCCCTCCAACTCCTCCTTCCCCTCTGAACACAACACAATGTCATCCGCGTATAATATGCACCATGGCACTGCTTCTCTAACATCCCTGGTCATTACATCCATCACGATGTTGAAGATGAATGGGCTAAGGTGCTGACCCCTGGTGTAATCCAACTTCCTATTCTCAAATCCATCCGTCTCACCAACACTACTTCTCACTCTAGTATACACATTCCTGTACATCTTCTGAATAATTCTGACATACTTTTCCGGCACCATCTTCTCCCTCAAACATCTCCATATTTCTTGCCTTGGCACTCTGTCATAGGCCTTTTCAAGGTCTATGAATACCAGATGCAGGTCTCGTTGTTTTTCTCTGAATTTCTCCATTAGCTGCCTTATGCAAAATATTCCATCCGTTGTGCCGCTTCCCTTCATAAATCCTAACTGTTCCTTCCCTATTCTAACTTCCTCTCTCAGCCTGCTATCTATGATTCTTTCCAAAATCTTCAACGTGTGAGACATTAGTTTTATACCTCTATACATACAGGGTTTAAAAAAATCCCCAACAGGCTTGTACTAAACATGCTGCAAAGGTGGATACATACAGGGTTAAAAAATCCCCAACAGGCTTGTACTAAACACACTGCAAAGATGGATACAGTTAAAAAAATCCCCAACAGGCTTGTACTAAACATGCTGCAAAGGTGGATACATACAGGGGTTAAAAAATCCCCAACAGGCTTGTTCTAAACACGCTGCAAAGATGGATACATAGTTAAAAAAATCCCCAACAGGCATGTACTAAACACGCTGCAAAGGTGGATACATACAGGGATAAAAAATTTACAGGGTTAAAAAAACCAACAGGCTTGTACTAAACATGCTGCAAAGGTGGATACATACAGGGTAAAAAAATCCCCAACAGGCTTGTACTAAACACGTTGCAAAGGTAGATACATACAGGGTTTAAAAAATCCCCAACAAACATGCTTGTACTAAACATGCTGCAAAGGTGGATACATACAGGGTTTTAAAAAAAATCCCAAAAGGCTTGTACTAAACATGCTGCAAAGGTGGATACATACAGGGTTAAAAAAATTCCCAACAAGCTTGTACTAAACATGCTGCAAAGGTGGATACATACAGGGTTAAAAAAACCAACAGGCTTGTACGGAACACGCTGCAAAGGTGGATACATACAGGGTTTAAAAAAATCCCAACAGGCTTGTACTGAAAATGCTGCAAAGATGGATACATACAGGGTTAAAAAAATCCCAAAAGGCTTGTACTAAACATGCTGCAAAGGTGGATACATACAGGGTTAAAAAAGTTCCCAACAGGCTTGTACTAAACATGCTGCAAAGGTGGATACATACAGGGTTGAAAGAATACCAATAGGCTTGTACTGAACACGCTGCAAAGGTGAATACATACAGGGTTTAAAAAAAATCCCCAACAGGATTGTACTGAACACGCTGCAAAGGTGGATACAATCAGGGTTAAAAAAAATCTCCAATAGGCTTGTACTAAAGATGCTGCAAAGGTGGATACATACAGGGTTAAAAAAAAATCCCCAACAGCCTTGTATTAAACACGCTGCAAAGGTGGATACATACAGGGTTAAAAAAATCTCCAAATAGGCTTGTACTAAACAAGCTGCAAAGGTGGATACATACAGGGTTAAAAAAATCTCTAACAGCCTTGTATTAAACACGCTGCAAAGGTGGATACATACAGGGTTAAAAAATCTCCAACAGGCTTGTAATAAACATGCTGCAAAGGTGGATACATACAGGATTTTAAAAAATCCCCAACAGGCTTGTACTTAACACGCTGCAAAGGTGGATATATACAGGGTTTTAAAAAAATCCCCAATAGGCTTGTACTAAACATGCTGCAAAGGTGGATACATACAGGGTTAAAAAAATCCCCAACAGGCTTGTACTAAACATGCTGCAAAGGGGATACATACAGGGTTAAAAAAATCCCTAACAGGCTTGTACTAAACACGCTGCAAAGGTGGATACATACAGGGTTAAAAAAATTCCCAACAGGCTTGTACTAAACACGCTGCAAAGGTGGATACATACAGGGTTAAAAAATAAATCCCAACAGGCTTGTACTGAACACGCTCCAGAGGTGGATACATACAGGATTTTAAAAAAATCTCCAACAGGCTTGTACTAAACACGCTGCAAAGGTGGATACATACAGGATTTAAAAAAAATACCCCAAACAGGCCTTTGTTACTAAACACCCGCTGCAAAAGGTGGATACATAAACGGGGTTTGTTTTAAAAAAATCCCCAAAACAGGCTTGTTACCTAAACAACGCTTTGCCAAAGGGTGGATACAGTACAGGGTTAAAAAATCCCCAAAAGGCTTGTAACTAAACACGGCTTTGCAAAGTGGATACTAAACAGGATTTTAAAAAAAATCCCAAAACAGGCGTTACGTAACAAACGCTGCAAGGTGGATACATACAGGTTTTAAAAAATTTTTCCCCAAAAAAGACAGGCTTGTCCTGAAACAAATGCTGGCAAAGGTGGATACATACAGGGTTTGAAAAAAATCCCCAAACAGGACTGTAACTAAACAGCTGCAAAGGTGGCGATACATACATGGGTTTTAAAAAAATCCCAAACAGGAGCTTGTACTTAAACATCTGTCAAAGTGTGGATACAAATACAGGGTTTTTGGAAAAAATCCCCAACCAGACTTGTACTAAACATGGGCTTTGCAAAAAAGGTGGATACCCAAATACAGGGATTTTAAAAATCCCCACAGCTTGTACTAAACATGCGGCAAAGTGGATACAAATACAGGGTTTTAAAAAATCCCCAAACAGGCTGTACTAAACATTGCTGCAAAGGTGTGGATTTAAAAACATTCCCCAAGATTTAAAAATCCCCAACGGGCTTGTACTAAATATGCTGCAAAGGTGGATACATACCGGGTTTTAAAAAATCCCCAACAGGCTTGTACTAAACACACTGCAAAGGTGGATACATACAGGGTTTTAAAAAATCCCCAGACTTGTACTAAACATGCTGCAAAGGTGGATACATACAGGCTTTAAAAAAAATCCCCAACAGGCTTGCACTAAACATGCGTCAAAGGTGGATACATACTGGGTTAAAAAAATCCCCAAACAGGCTTGTACTAAACATGCTGCAAAGGTGGATACATACAGGATTTTAAAAAATCCCCAACAGGCTTGTACTAAACACGCTGCAAAGGTGGATACATACCGGGTTTAAAAAAATCCCCAACAGGCTTATACTAAACACGCTGCAAAGGTGGCTACATTTTTAAAAAACCCCAAAGGTTTTACAAAAACTTCCCCAAATAGGCCCCTTGTACTAAACATGGCTGCAAGGTGGATAATTTAAAAAAAAACCCAGGATTTTAAAAAATCCCAAACAGGCCTGGTTACTAAAACATGCTGCAAGGTGGATACATACAGGGTTTTAAAAAAATTCCCCAAACAGGCTTGTACTAAACCAACGCTGCAAAGGGGGTTACATACAGGGGTTTTAAAAAAACCCCAAAGGGCTTGTACTAACCAATTGGCCTTGCAATAAAGGTGGATAATACAGGGTTTTAAAAAATCCCCAAATAGGCGTGTATCTAAACATGCTGCAAAGGTGGATACATACAGGATTTTAAAATCCCCAACAGGCTTGTACTAAAGCAGCTGCAAAGGTGGACACATCAGGGTTTAACAAAAATCCTCAGCAGGCTTGTACTAAACACTCTGCAAAGGGTGGATACATTTTTTTTTACAGGGTTTTAACAAATCCCCACAGGCCTGTACTAAACTGCTTGCAAAGGTGGATACATCAGGGTTTTAAAAAAATTCCCCAACAGGCTTTTACTAAACACGCTGCAACAAAAAAAAAGGTGGATCCATACAGGGTTTTTAAAAAAATCCAAAATAGGCTTGTACTAAACAGCTGCAAAGGTGGATACATACCAGGATTTTTAAAAAAATTCCCAAAAGGCTTGTTTAAACTAAACATGCCTTTGCAAATGGTGGACACATAACAGGGTTTAAAAAAAAATCCCCAACAGGCTTGTAAAACTAAAAAACACGCTGCAAAGGTGGCGATACATACAGGGCTTTTAAAAAAAAAATCCCCAACAGGCTTGTACTAACAGGCTTGCAAAAAGGGTGGATCACATAAACAAGGGTTTTTAAAAAAAATTCCCCAAACAGGCTTGGTACTAAACACGGCTGGCAAAAGGTGGACACATACAGGGTTTTAAAAAAAATCCCCAACAGGCTTGTACTAAACACGCTGCAAAGGTGGATACATACAGGATTTTAAAAAAAATCCCCAACAGGCTTGTACTAAACACGCTGCAAAGGTGGATACATACAGGGTTTTAAAAAAAATCCCCAACAGGCTGACTAAAACCCGCGGCAAAAGGGGTGGATACATACAGGGTTAAAAAAATCCCCAACAAGCTTGTACTAAACACACCGCAATGGTGGATAGAGATACCAGGTTAAAAAAAACAAATCCCCAACAAACATGCTTGTACTGAACATGCTGCAAAGGTGGATACAATCAGTGTTAAAAAAAATCTCCCCAAACAGGTTTGTACTAATCAAGCTGCCAAACACTGCTGTTCAGTTGCAAAACAGACACCCTGTTCAGTACATACCTGCCCCATGGGGATGACGTAAAAGCAAACAAAAGATGATACATATCATACTGCATATACAAAAAGGACATAAACAAAAGACAGTAAATATTCTAGGGAGACAAACCAAAAGAAGATTTTTACCAGTTTACTTTTTGAGTTCCACTATAATAAAAATAGCTTCACAATCTTAAAAGGAAAGTGTACATTTTTTTTTGTTGCACTCCTCAATCTGGTACTGATAATGATTAATAAAAAAAAAAAATAAAAAAAATGAATAAAATAAAAATAAAAAAGAAGCTCTAATTGAAAATGTCTTCTTTGTCCTGATTGGCTAGCCAAGGAGATGTTACTAAGCTCCACCCCATTTCATTTATACCATGCTAGTCATCTGTCAGTTGTCCTAGCGATAAACTGTCTTTTTAACTATTTTGACATTTTAACATAGCTAAATTAGTATGGTGTCTTATACTATCGCTTCGTGCCACATAAAATCAGAAAAACAGAAGGAAATTTGTATATTTCCATTGCTTTCCAAGAAATATTCCCGCATTGACACCATGTCCTAGTGTGATGTCTTCATCCATTTAGCAGACGTATTTCTGTCAATCAGGCTAGGAGTAATTACATATGCTTTATGGCAATTGCAATTACAATTATAATTACCTGTCCTATTATCAAAATACAATTACAATTACAATTTCCAATAAATAAAAGGGGGTGTAAAGGGAGCTTGGCCCAGGCAGGCAAGAAATGCTGACTCGCCAATTTCTTTCACCTTTCTTACACACACCTTGGTGTGACAGGACCTGAGGGAGCCTTGCCAATCAAACACACAACTTCGAGTCTTTCTAACAGGTATATACACTATAAATGGTCGTCCTTATGAAATGAGCAAATGACTCTCAACCGTTACCTATTCCTCACCCTTAGGCCTACAGGGATCTGCAGCTAAGTTGGCTGCGCTACACTAAACTTAAGACCTAGCTATAGTAGATTCACATCAACAGTGCATGTGATGTATAGGTCAGTCACTCACGACGCTCCTGATTGGCTGTTGACAAGCCAATCACAGGGCTGGAAACTCTCAGTCTCTCGAGAGAGTTCACATAGGGAGGCAGGATGTATGTTCCACCTCTCCTGAGGGATAATTTTGAAAGGGTTATCCCTCAGGAGAGGTGGAACATAGATCCTACCCATGTGAACTCTTGAAAGAGACTGAGGTATTTCTATATAAGCATTCCACATCGTGGTAGACTATGGCAGTTGACGTTTTCCTATGTTATTTTACTTGCTGAACAATATTTCAAAGGAATATTTATACGGACAACTGTAACTAGACTGTAATTGACCTTTGAAGACTACAAGGTGGTACCACAGGATGAGATGTACCGTTGTAATAGAGTTCAAAGGACTTCCAGTTTCACATAACAGACAGGAAGGTAGGTATCGAATCGTCCTAAAACCCACTTCTAGTCCCACCGCATAGGCATTTTCAGATGTCTGCCCTCAATTATAAAGTAATAGTATTGCAAGGTATATAGGGCAAAATTATTAAGTGAGAACAAGTCAAAACACATATTATATAAATACTATGATAACCGAACCAGATAAAATCTTGAAATCATATAACATGATTATAAAACAAATAAGGAAAATGAATACGTATATGTAACCCAATGTATGAATCCCACCTCCCCAATTCTTCACTTGGTCCTATCATAATGTAGGGTTAATACTGCAATGTAATTAGCTAAATACATGTCCCCACCCCCAAAAACCCCGTTTTTTCCCTCACTTAGGGGTCAATGTCTAAAACAAAAGCTCCCTTACAACTAGCACATGCGCAGTAGCATTGGCGCATGCGTAGTAGGATTTGGCGTCATAATAGTAGTAGTAGAATGTGGACTTTGGCTGTGAAACGGCTCCACTATCGGTTTTTTTGTTATCACTTATTTTTTATTGTATTTTGTGTTTCAAATGTCATAAATAAGGGGAAATAACACAATAACACAGCAAAACCTTCCCCCAAGTGTTTTACCACACCCAAAACCCCAGTTCCCACAGGGGGTCCCCCTTACCGTAGGATAGAGTTGAACGGCATAATTCTTCCCAGTGTTTTACCCGACCCAAAACCCCAGTTCCCAATGGGGGTCCCCTTTACTGTAGGATAGAGTTCAAAGGTAAATTACAGTCATCCGAATAAATAGGGGGAAAGACCACAGTGGATCCATCATCACTGCATGGATTAGCCTTATTCACTCGATATTTAATTGGTGAAACAAGAATACAATTACATATTTAAGCATACCATACAAAAGATTGAAGTTTTGTCAACATAATGTGATATATGAAAGCGTCATACAAACTACAATAAGCATGTGAGGTCTTCGTAAAATATGCTTTCAAGGCAGTTTTGAAATCCAATATGGCGGCAACCGCCTGAGGTGCCATTCATAAGTGCAGCGGATCCAACATCTTTCCCAGCCTTTCCAGCACTCATTTGAACAATGTTAGCATATATATGTAACATTTATTGATCTTACTCAAGATTACAGTTGTAATCAGCACAATAAAACAACATTTTGTTGCCTATATTAGTGAAAGTATGAAACTTCTTACTCCCGGGGTCATGGTTTGAACTGAAATTCATTTTAACTTGTAATCGGTGGTTTTATCCTTACTGCCATCACAACTGAAACTCCACAGTACTTATTTGATTGTAATTATACATGTTTTGGTCTTAATTCACTCCAAATTGCACTTGAACTACGTTGCAGTTCCTGATTCCTAAGCACTCACTCCACAACTACAGTTGTGGGCAGCACACGAGTACACAGTTTATGAGGTGCAAAGCTTTATTCCCTTTATTGTTTACTTTACTCATTATTCAGTTTAACTTTACATTATTACTTCAAAATGTTTATTTAATTCAAGTGTATTATCCCATTTTTGCAACCAAATTAACCCCAAAAAATTACAGATATTTCTAAAGTAGATACGAGCAGACGACGGCAAAAATCAGAGTTGCCAATTTAGTGAAGCTTCACGCATGTTGATGCATTTACAAACTGTTCCATGAATTCTAGTTGTCATAGTAATGCAGTAATGATAAAATTGCTGTAATATGTATATATACTACAAATAGATACCCTAATTTCACTTATTTCCCAGGTTTTGTGTAAGTCTTATACCCAGTTTGGAGGGTAAACACATACCAATTGACAACACTGAAAAACAATTGAAGAGTTTAAAACGCCGCAGTAGATCTAGGGTACTTATCCGCGGCCGCCTAGACTATGTCAGTTGCGGTTTTTCTATGCAGTTTTACCTACTGAACTAGAATTTTAAGTAATATTCATTCGGACGACTGTAATTAACCCCCCAGGGACCAGTAATAAACACGGCAAAATACACTGGATGGCCCTAAATCCCTAGTGGATGTCGTATCCGCGGTTACGTTCCTTGCAGTCCGTGCGGACTGCTTCTGTAGAAATACCAACGCCGCAAAGAATGCCGAAGTCCCCTTTGATAAGTATGGTTTGAGGTCGGGTGTACGATTGTTGTGATGAAAGTGCCCCAGTCTATGGGTACAAGTGGTGTGAGGATTTAGCAAAGGAAATGGGAAGTTTGTTGACACAAGCAACTCCGCAAACATGGACATAGCGTCAATCTTCTAAATATTCCGAGTTGTAAGTAGAAATTTCGAAAGCGTTTTGGTGGTGTGGGCACTGCGTTGGCCACCATTTTCATTACCCTCTGTTTAAATCTTACAATATGGCCTTTATTTCTAACTTTGGAAAAAATACTTACCTCAAAAGGAGAGTAGAGGTCTTTAGCTCCTTCTCTCACCAACAACAATTCGTGACTGATGACCATCTCCAGTGTCAGGAAGCGTTAAAAGTACTTTTTCGGAGGGTGGCCTAGCCATGGTAGTCGGTGAGTTGGCCAGTCCACGTGGTGTTTTACCCTACTCTAAACTCTTGTTCAGGAGGTAAAACTGCATAGGAAATCGGTAACTGCCATAGCAGCTTTCCGCTGAATAGTTACCTAGGTATACTACCTACCTATAGTTCTACCGAGACGGAGAGTTTCCGGCCCTGTGATTGGCTTACTAACAGCCAATCAGGAGCGTCGTAAGGGGCTGGCCTAGACATCAAGTGCACGGCTGATGTGAATCTACAGTAGTAGGTAGGTACCTAGGCTATAAGAATTTCGACGACAAGGAACCGCAGTTGGCAGGAGCCTTTTAAATATATTTCGCCATAAATGATTTATATTAAGGATCGGCTTTAACTGATTAAACCCAGAACGCCACAGCATTACGGGGACACAAGTCTACTGAAGATAGCGACCTATCATGTAGGCCTACACTACAAACAGCCTAGGGTAAGCATGGTTGAAGATCTCTGTCCATGAATATTTTTATGGTCCAATTAATCTTTTATGGTATGTATTGTTTTCATATCGTTATGAAAGCATACATTAACTTACTAGGGTCATATTCACAGGGTTTTGTCTCCGACTCAGGACTCTGGTTATTATCCATTACGAAGCGTCAAGAGGTGCTGCTGCAGACACTAGTTTTGTTTACCTTACATTGGATACCATGGTGTCCGAATCTCTTTTATCTGTCTTTCTTTATTACATTTAGCTTTTGAAAATGTCTTCATAAAAGTCCCCACATTATTTATATGAAAAATATTTGAAATATGTATCCATTCATAAACGTTTTCCTAACATGAAAATCAATTTTCCACTCAATTATTTTTAACGAAGCGGAAGCCTATAAAAAGGAAATGAACAATGTGCTTGAATTCAGGAATTCTGTATTCAAAATAACTCTTTCCGGTAATTCCTTTTTCGTGGCATAACATTATAGTCAGGAATATAATACCTGAAATAAATAAGGTCATAGCACAGCATACATGTTAGGTAATAGTCATAATCGTGATCAGCTGTGATGGGTGTGTTCCCTCTAATAAAAAAAAATATTGCATCAATAATATCCCGTGACTCTGTAATCACAAACCCATATATCACAGTAGACAAAAATTCTGAGTAATTGGTAATACCAGATTATATCTGGAATCACATCAAAGTAGATAAATGCTAAAATGACTCCGTTTGAGGTCATTCATATGACTAACAGTGATGTTTGTTCCCTGCAGTACAAGGTGAAGTTAAGGTGGTAAATTGACATATCTCTCAGCATTGTGAGTTACTTTAGACTTATTTATTACATCATTGCGTAGTGCAATTCTCATTTTCTTTGCCATATGGTAAATCAAACAAATATCGTTCATTGTCCCATCTGCATTTTATTTTTTTAGTGCAACACGCCTTATGGCCAATTTTATAATTAATTAACTTTATGTATGCTGGACATTTAATCTATATGTATTCTGGTCTTTACTTCACTAATATTCAAGCAAATATCTTTAAATCAGTCTCTATTTTTTTTAAATATAATTTTAAATATCTAAAGCGAACGAGACTAATTCTATTGGGTTCTCGAATGCACCGCAGGATGCTAGGGTACGATAAAGGATGCGATATACGTAAGAACGAAGTAACCAACACAATTGCAATACCACAACCACAAAGGGGCTGCTTGATAAGCAAGGTCACGTGCAAATGAAAGGTACGTTAATCTAATGACGAAGATGACGTAAATATAATCTTAAGACGTTTTAGTCAGTTGTATGTTTTCACTATCCTGTCCATACAAATGTTTTGATTCAAAGTTTTTATTTGGCAGACATGGGTACCATCCACTTGCTTTATAACAGGTATCTTTACATTGTGAAAAGGATAACAAAAATTTCAGGCTAGATAATACATTTAATGTGGAAAGGGTGGTGCCATTAAAAAAAAAAGAAATAGTTCGCGCGAACACTAGACCCAGCTATGTAAAAAAAAAAAAAAAAAAAAAAAAAAAAAAATGCTATCTTAGAATAACTAAAAAAAATCAGCATACTTACAAGTAATTTTCATAAAAAAAAAAAGAATACTGCAGTGAAAACACTTATTTTCTTGCCTCACAAATCCATCTTACAGACAAACGTATAATTTTAACTTTGAACTCTAATGAGTGAAAACCAGGCAAAGATTCAGTTCCAAAATTTACTCTGATATATTTACATGTTTATAGGCATCTTCTCTCTTTGTGAAAATTACTTTTCTAAAATGATTTAGTACTCTACAAAAAAAGGTCATCTCTTGCGTCTGACGGAATTAGTTATACATCATTAGGAATAGATGTAAAAAAAAAAGGAGGTAATTCTCTCTCTCTCTCTCTCTCGTTTACGAAGGGGGCAACGAACACCAAGTTTTTTTATGCACATGACCATGTGTATTTCTCTACAGTTAATGAAAAACACGTGTTCGCATTCCAAAAAGAGACGCAAATCTTGAAAGTTTTTTTTCTCATATTCCAAAGATGACTCATAATTAAGTGTAGGTGAATATAGAATTTAGGTTAAAGGCCAAACACTGGGACCTATGAGGTCATTCAGCGCTGAAATGGATATTGACAGTAAAAGGTTTGAAAGGTGTAACAGGAGGAAAACTTCGCAGTTGCACTATGAATCAAGTGTTAGGAGATGGTGGAAATTAAGATGATGAAAAAATATGAAAGAAGGTACAGTAAAAGGAACGGAAGTGGTTGCAGCGAGGGGCCGAAGGCACGCTGCAAAGAAACTCAAGTAATGCCTACAGTGCACCGCATGAGGTCCACTGACGGCACTAACCCCCTATGGGAAAGATGACTCATAATAGCCATTCATGACGGAGTATTTTACGAAAGACCGAAAATATACATTATATAATTGTAATAGTCATGATGCAATCTTAGCTTCTAGAAATTAACCTCAAATTCGGGTATTTTTACCTGAATCATGTGGAAACTTGCTTTGCAGGTTTATGGTAGTCTAGGACAGATCCATCCATGTGAATTTTTTACAAAAGTTATATACAAATTAGCATTATTGGCTAAGAAATCCACAGTGGTGTAAATGTAAATATATATAACAAATATACTATATACAAGAGAGAGCTTTCGAGAACCTGCTCGATTTTCCTCAATTTGACTCGGATTGAGAAGGGGAATCGAGCAGGTTCTCGAAAGCTCTTGTTTGTAGTAGTAGTATGTATGTATTTCTACTATATACTTACATTTACACTCCTGGATTTCTTCGCCTTTCAGTGATGCATGCTATGCTTCTTCTTCTTCTTCTTCTTCTTCTTCTTCTTCTTCTTCTTCTTCTTCTTCTTCTTCTTCTTCTTCTTCTTATTATTATTATTATTATTATTATTATTATTATTATGTTGTGAGACGCCGGTGTTTATACGATCCCATGTAGTAACTGTAAGATTAATAAAGCACAAAAGATCAGTCCTGTATGCTTCAGAGAGTTTTGGGTTTTCAAAACATTTGACGGACACTGGCCGCACTATAGATTGGAATGGGGCCACACTGGTTTTCAAAAATAGCTGGCTGTACAAAAGGAAGATTCTGGAATTCTCCATAATCAGTCAATCTAACAACATGCACTTCTCAGGTGTTCCAGCGGATGTAGTCACTAGATTCAACACTACAGATATGCTCTACACTTGCGGGAGCTAACGAAGACCAGAACACAAGGAAATTACTTTTTTTTTTTTTTTTTTTATCCCAGGTCCACAATTTACTACATACCACCAACGTCGTATTACCACGCACCTGCATATGCCATGTAAATGCTCTTGACACTTACCAATTTCACCAGTGATCTGGGATACACAAGTTGGTGTTAGAAATATATAGTTCCAGGCTTGCAGCGTGTACTATATATTGTTTACACGGGCCTTTTTATCGTCATTGTCAAAATGCTTCTATCTGATAGTGAATGGAGGAAATTCATGAATCTAGATTATTGAAACCATACACAGGTGTTACAAGAGAGAGAGAGGAATTCACTACGCTCTGGTGATAGAAAGAAAAAATCCAAAATTAATGACAATTAAGAGGCTTGCGTTTAATTACATCAGATTAGGAGTCCATCCACAAAAAATATCGAACTTTTTATGTTCCCTTAAATCGCATGTCTAAAGACCTTCAGTTATAACATTGTAACGTTTTCGATACTATGAATATGTAAGAGCGCTTTTAAATCAAGGTACGAAACTCTCGGATGACTCACTCACTGGATTCGGCTGCTGTCATTGCGAGCAACAAAACAAATCGGCAGGCAAAGAGGCTTGTTGTGTCACCTGACATTTTATCGTGAATCATCGGATGTCTGCGTATTGATTAGTGCTTTGTAATTCTCTCATATTCAAGTACAACTTCTAAATAGCCGAAATGTCTGCCAAAAGTGCTGTCCCCAGTATGAAGATACCTAGTAAATCCGAATTTAAGGACAAGGAGAAACCCGCCCAGATACGAAGCAGCAACATAGTTGCCGCTAAAGGTACAGTGAGGAAGATATTTTTAGTTCTAAAACGCGATGTTATCGTCTTCGCGTACGGGCATGATGTCACTATGCTACATTGTAGTATAATTAAAGGTTAATTCGTTAAGGGATGATTATTGAAATGGAAATTTAATTTACAATCTTCCGGTAACGTATCCTGGTTCGGGGTCATTCCGTCAACAGTTTCTTGAACCACCGGTGACATTATGCCTCAGTATTTTAGACATACGGTCTAATTTGCTAAAAACTGCTAATGCAACTTACTTTATTTGTTGCAACTTACGCCCATTGCGAAGATTGGAATTTGGGATAGCCAAGCTCCATTTTTAGGACCGAGGGCTGTTCAGGCTATTTTGCCATGAGACAAACCCTTCGGGCTTATCTCCTGTACACTGATGCGCTCGAGTACTACCTAATGTAATAATTAATACAAAAGTTAACATCGTTTCCTCCCACTCTCTGGTTCCTCGTTATTTATCACTCAATTTTGCGGTGCACTTAGGCTATAGTAGGTAACTACTAGGTAGCTAGCTATACACCGCACGGTTTTAGTATTTCAACCTTTGGTCAATAAGTATCGCCATTTGCGCGGTGAAATAAATTCGAAATACTACCTACTACTATGTTCACCTCCTCAAAGTGTTTCTTGAATTTAGGTAGGGTAGATCATCACAGCAGGCCAAGCAGGCCACCTACCATCAATGCAAGCCACCCTCCGAAAAAGTACATTATAACGCGTCCTGACACCCGAGATGGGCATCAGTCGCGACTTGTTGTTGGTGAGAAACGGAGCTAAAGACCTCTACTCTCCTTTCGAAGTAAGTATTTTCTCCAAAGTTAGAAATTAAGGCCAAATTTTAAGATTTAAACAGAGGGTACTGAAAACGGTCTCAAACGTAGTGCAAATCTCACCAAAACGCGTTCAACATTTTTACTTACAACTCGAGGTATTTAGAAGATTGACGCCATCTCGATGTTTACGGAGTAGCTTGTGTCAATAAACTAACCATTTCCTGTGATAAATCCGCACACCACTTGTACCCACAGACGCTGGAGCACTTTTATCACAACAATCGAAACACGATTTCTCATCAACAACAAGCCAGGCGTAAACAGCTGTTGGGGTAGAAGGATGACGAGAAGCGTGCTCTTGGCTAATTTTTAATAAGTAGTAAAACATCAATATTTTACATATTTATGATGATTAATTTGAAATATTCGTTATTGAAAAAGTAACTCGACTCTGACTCAAATTTAAGTAATTATTTTTCTGAATTAGAACGTTCTTTCAAGTTCTGTATTATGACGTCACGACATCTTGACTTTCGTACCTATTGTAAATAATTGCTATACTCAACTGTCATTGCAGAACAGTTTACCAGTTATTCATGCAGATTGTTATCAGCTATACATGTAATTGTTATAATCGTAATGCGCATATATATCTTTATTATTTACTTTTTGGATATATGAAGATGTTTTACTGCTGGATTATCGCCGTAGTGTGACGCAATCGTTTTCGGTCCATGGGCCTCTTGTCTGTTTTCGCACCATAAGAAATTATGGGGCCGAATTTGCAATGACCAGAAAGTCGTTAAAAGAGGAAAGTTAGCATTGAGGGGCATATGTTTTGACTGAGAAAAATAAAAATTTATTCAATAGCTAGCTTGTAAAAAAATACTTTGTTATAAAAACTTGATTGACAACTAAGCAGCATGTCTACTATGGGTTTCAGAGACAGTGCAAGCAGGTTTTTGGGCAATACCTATTTCTGTAACGAACACTCTTAACAGAACGAGATTTTGCTATAGTGCATTACACCCAGTGCCGTAATTTATAAGGGTATCGTGAATCACTAATCGTAAAGAATAACGACACTTGTCCTTGTACCAAGAGACAAAAACTCCATTATGCAGAAATGGATACGAACACGCGTATAAAGCTCCACCTACCCTCTCCCCAACCCCCCCCCCCCCTCCACCGCCATCCCTTTTCTTCTTCGTTCCTCCGCCTTCCTTTCTCTCTCTCTCTCTCTCTCTCTCTCTCTCTGTTGCCATTCGGTATGTGTTGACCCTCCAAACTGGGTATAAGACTACACACAAAACGTTGAAATTGGTGAAATTAGGCTATGTATTGGAAGTATATATACATAAATATTAAAGCAATTTTATCATTATTGCATTACTATGACAACTAGAATTCATGGAAACAGTTTATAACCTGTTAAGCGTCACCCACGTAATAATACGTTTACCGCGATCTACTCGGTAGCGCCTTCAACTGGATATTACGTTCAAGACTTTAACTGTGCTTGTCAAGCCGTCAGCCCCGTAATAATACGTTTACTCGCATAGAAAGTGTAGGAACATCATTTGGTAACACTCTCAGCACATGGGAAACTTATTTCCAGCCTGGCAACTCTTTCCTGGTGGTCGCTTATGCTAGAAAACTGCCTGTCCCTGTTGGTTTTCTTTCAATACGCTTCGGGCGTTTATCGAGACAAATTGGATTTCGCGTCTTTCACAATGAATGTCCCAAAGAGGAGGCATATTTCTTTAGGTGAGATCAATCAAATACTAGATGAGGAGTGTGATATTGATAACCTATTTGATGATGAGAGCTCTAGTTCTGAATCCTCCAGTGATTATTAATTTATTTATTTATTTTACCCTTTTAATCCTTATTTATTTCACATCTAGATTTTATTGTATGAAAGTGTTGCGATTGATATTAAAGGTTAAAATGGTACTAAATGGTGTGAGTATACAGATATTATGATTGAATGAATTTTGTTATATAGCGCTGAATGGCCTTTGATGCCCCAGTGCTTGGCTTAATGCCTAAATCCTATATTCAATTCAATTCAATCCAGTGATGATACAAACTTTTCTTCCAATTGCGGGAGTGAAGATGACTTTTCTTTGCCGAGTGACTGGACTCCGAGAGAGAGAGAGAGAGAGAGAGAGAATTTCCTACAGTTAATTACAGTATGAATAACAAGCATAAAAATCAATATTAACTTTGAAAAACTATCATCAGTGCTATGATCGCTGATTACAAAAAAAGCGTGACGGTACGTTAGCAGCGAGCTCATCAGGGGCGGACGCTTAACAGGATAATGGAACGGCGTATGTGTGAAGCCTCCACTAATGTGGCAACGATGATTTTGCCATTCTTAGCATGCAAACATTAAAGGTTACATTTATTTCTGGCATACGATTATTTAAGAAATTCAAAATACTAATAAAGACTGAAATCAATGAAAAGTGCTAGCAAAAACAAAAAAGCAAAAAAAAAAAAAAAAAACGTTGTCGTTCCTCTATGCACTTTTTCCGTATTCGTTCCTCTATGGTTTTCGGCAGCCAGATGTACGAAAACGTTAGAAACATTTGATTTTATCTACGTTAGAAATATCTGTAATTTTTCGGGGTAATTTGGTTGCAAAAAAGGGATAATATACATGAATTAAATCAAAATTTTTAAATAACAATGTAAATTTAAACTAAATAACGAGTAAAGTAAACAGTTTAGGGAATAAAACTTTGCAGTTTCGTCGTCTGTCGTCGTCTGCTGTTTGTAATTGTGTTTATGGCGCGCGCTTAGAAACCAGGAACAGCAACGGGTTTAAAGTGCAATGTGGAGTGAACTGAGACCAAAATGTGTATAATAACAATCAAATAAGCACTGTGGAGTTTCAGTTGTGATGGCAGTAAGGATAAAAACCGCCGATTACAAGGTAAGAATGAATCAGTTCCAACATAACCCCGGGAATAACAAGTTTCATACTTTCACTAATATAGGCAACAAAATGTTGTTTTATTGTGCTGATTACAACTGCAATCTTGAGTAAGATCAATAAACGTTACATACATACGCTAACATTGTTCAAATGAGTGCTGGGAAGGCTGGGGAAAGATGGTGTCCGTCACTGATGAGAACCGTCCATGAAAAAACGTAGCCGCCATATTGGATTTAAAAACTGCCTTGAAAACATATTTTACGAAGAGCTCACATGCTTATTTTAGTTCGTATGGGGCTTTCATATATCATATAGTTGACGAAACTTCAGTCTTTTAAATGGTATGCTTAGAGTTGCAATTGTATTCATGTTTCACCAATTAAATATCGAGTGAATAAGACCCGTCTACCGTGATGAGGGTTGGCCTGTTGTGATGTTTCCCCCTATATATGAAAAAAATGTCAATTATTCTCACTGCCATTGCTTGGGAGAGATTTTATATTCATATATATATATATATATATATATTATATATATATTATTTTTTATATTATATATATAATAATATAATTATAGGTGTATAAAAATACTATGCAGTGGAACATACTAGCTAGGCAATTCATGCAATACAAGTTCATTACTTAAATATTCTAGCACAGAGTCAATAGGGACTTTTGTAAACGAGGAACATACATCAAAACTGACAAAGATATCACTAGGGTCTAGTACAAAGAATTGCCTATGTCCGTTAGTCACATAATTTCATCAAGTTATGTATTTGTGACTGCAGATTTATTTTTAATGAAGAATATTACCAACAAATATTTGGTATGGCCATGGGTAACCCTTTATTACCTCTCCTTTCAAACTTAGGTATATATGGAATTTTTTTTAAAGACAACTCCCGAATATCACACTTGTCCCCTTAAAATGGTACAGATATGTAGATGACATCTTAGTAGTTTTACCTGTTGATATCTATGTAAATGATTTATTGTCTAAATTGAATAATTTAGTGCCATCCATAAAATTCACTGTTGAAATTGAAAATAACAATGTCATCTCTTTCCTAGATGTATTAATAGGTACATAGATAATCTTTCCAATGTAAATTCAGTATTTATAGAAAACCCACAAATAATTTAACATATGTACATTTTTATTCTGGCCACCATCTTAATATTAAATTTGTTCATGCCACTTACCTGACAGATATATATATAGCTGTATTTTCTGACGTCCGACAGAAATTTCAAAACTCGCGGCACACGCAGTGGGCGGCCAGGTGGTAGTACCCATTCCCGCCGCTGGGAGGCGGATATCAGGAACCATTCCCATTTTCTATTCATATTTTTTTCTGTCGCCGGTCGGTAAACATCTGTTTACAGACCTCTGCTCAGGATTTTTTGGAAATTGACTCGCTTTTAAGTATCTGATTGATTTTTTTGGTATTGAATTGGATTGTTGAATTGGCATGCGCGATAGTGGACCGTTTTTTGATTTTGGATTGACTTTTCTCTATAAGATATGTCTGGATCAAGTGTTGTGAGTTTCAGAGTGTGTGTGAGGGCTGATTGTAAGGTGAGGCTACCGAAAGCATCGGTAGACCCCCACACAGTATGTATGAGTTGTAGGGGGCTTAATTGTTTGATTGATCATCGGTGTAATGAATGTGAGAAATTGACTGATGATGAATGGAGAGTATATGAGTCCTATCGCCTTAAATTGGAGCGCGATAGGATCAGGAGGTCTTCCTCAAGGAGTGGTTCTTCCAAAGGTAAGACTAACATCTCTCCTGCACTAACACCTGTAGTGTTTACAACCCCTAAACCTGTGTTGCCTTCGGCTCTGATTCTGTGTCGGGAGAAGCGAATGCTCTCTCTATGATTATGGAGTCTCTTCGCACTCTGGAGAACAAAGTGAAAGCCTTAGAAACTGGCTCGGTGCAAGTGTGTGATCGTGCCCCCAGTGTTGTGGAGGGGGCGTCAGATCGGCCCCATAATGCCTCTAGGCCTAGACCTCTATCAGACTCCCAAGACCCAGGGAGGAGGTATGTCGAAAGCCGCAAGAGGGTTACGGGGGCTTCCCACCGATCTGGCGTCCCTTCGGCAGACCATGTAGCAAAGTCCCAGGCTGCCAAGGACCGTGCACGAGCACGCGTCCTGAAAGAGTGCTTCTCGTCCTCCGAAGCGTCCTCCCCGCGCAAGGGGTGGAGCGCTCGGAGAGACTCTCGTCCGTTAAAGAGGACGTTTCTTGCGGAGGACGCTTCACGTCCCTTCGTCGCTTTCGTCGGAAGACGCTTATGATGTCTTTCCGCCTCAGAAGAGAGGTAGGATTTCCTCCGATGAGGACGCTAGGTTGCGTGCACAGGCGCGTACACCTGAGAAACAGGTAGCTGTACCTGTGAGAAGGAAGGAGGCGTCCCCTCGCCCCTCGTCTTATCACAGGATCAGTCCTGCTTCCTCTGCTCATTCTTCCCCGACGAAGAACATTCTTTTGTCCCTTCAGGACCAGCTATCCTCGCTTATGGCTCAGAGGACTCGCCCAGCAGCAGTCGAGCCTAAGCGAAGGAAGGACCTTAGACTGCCTGTCAAGAGGACTAAGCAGTCTCCTTCGCCTTCTCCGACTTCGTCTCGTTCGCCGATCGCTTCTCCTTCGGCGATTCGCCGATCTCGTTCGTCCGCTAGAAGGACGTTACGTCAGGACGCTTTTGAGGAGGACGCTCTGTACGAGGACGTTCGGCAGGACGTTGGGCAAGACGCTCGTCAGGACGCTTGTCAAGACGCTCGTCAGGACGCTTGGCAAGACACTAAGCAGGACGTTCGTCAGGACGCTTGGCAGGACGCTAGGCAAGACGTTCGTCAGGACGCTCGCCAGGTCGCTAGACAGGACGCTCACCAGGACGCTAGACAGGACGCTTGGCAGGAAGCTCGCCAGGACGTTCAGACCTCCTTTCAAGATGTTTTTGGGGATTCTGATCAAGAAGTCTTCCCCACAGACGCTAGTTTACGTGCACAGGCACGTATACCAGCGAAGAAAGGTAAGGACGCTTCTCGAGCAGGTGAGACTGCTGCGGAAGGCGCTGAGGACGCTCGTCCTCATCAGGACGCTCTACCGTCAACGAGCAGTAAGCGTCATAAAGAAGACAGCCGTATTAAGGCTGCATCTTATCAAGGATAGGGGTCCTTTGATAAAGCCAAGACCCGCCATTAGGACGCCTTCTCCTGACAGACGGTCTCCTCTTCCGTTTAGAGAAGAAGGAGAGCTAAGTAATTCTGCCGAATCGGCTGAAGAGGAACCTGCTACAGCCCCTTCTATCTCGGACTATAAGGTCCTCGTACAACTCTTGCGGTCTTTGTTTGAAGATAAATTTCAGCCCGCAGCTCCAAGTCTCCTCCTTCGCAGTTTTCCTCATCTAAAACTGGAAAATCCCGGAGTTTGTAGAGATGAAAACTTCTCTATCTACAAAACGTGCTTTCAAAAAGCTCCAGGACTGGATGATACGAAGGAGAGAGCAAGGTAAGACGACCTTCGCATTACCTCCTACTAGACTTAGTGGAAAAGGGGGCATTTGGTATAGAACCAAAGATGAAGTGGGAATTCGTATCCCTTCTTCTGCTCAGGGAGATTTCTCCAGCCTTGTGGATTTGCAGAGGAGGTCGCTTTTACCCTCTGCCAAGGTAACTTGGACCGCGTCGGAGACTGACCATCATTTGAAGGGTCTGCTCAGGACGCTGGAAGTCTTCAACTTCCTTGACTGGTGTTTGGGAGTTCTGGATATGCAAGCGAGAAGCCCAGAATCTCTTAGTCTGGGGGAGCTGTCCAACGTGTTAGCATGTATGGACAAAGCCGTCAGGGATGGTTCGGAGGAGCTCGTATCTCACTTTGGAACAGCTTTACTAAAAAAGAGAGCTTTGCTTTGTGTGCAATTTCACAGCTCGTTCGGTGACGCCAGCTCAGAAAGCGGATTTGTTGTTTTCGCCTCTTTCGAACCATCTCTTCCCCCAGACTTTGATTAAGGACCTGACGAACAGCTTACAAGAGAAGGCTACTCAGGACCTTTTGGCCCAGTCTACTAGACGGTCAGCCGTACCTTCAACCTCTTCGGCTGCAGTTCGTCCGCCGAAGAAAGTTAAGCCCTTTCGTGGGGCTCCCCCCTCGAGAGCAGCTCCTCGAGGGAGAGGGTTTTTCACGAGGAAGAGCTTCCTTTAAGCCAAAGCCTTCCAAGTGAAAAGCATGTCCTTCAGACACCAGTCGGAGCCAGACTGAAGTATTTTGCGGGAGCTTGGGGAGAGAGAGAGACACGGACTCTTGGTCCCTCAAGATCGTGGAGCAGGGGTACAAGATCCCCTTTTTTGGCCCCCTTTTTGGGAACTTCCTCCTCTTTCTACGACTCCCAGAGACCTTTCTCCATCCTATCAAGGAGAAAAGAAGAAAGTCTTGTTCGATCTTCTTCAACAGATGATCGACAAAAGAGCGGTGGAACAAGTCGCGGACCTGCAGTCTCCAGGTTTTTACAACAGAATCTTCCTGGTACCAAAGCAGTCGTCAGGTTGGCGTCCAGTTCTAGATGTGAGCAGGCTCAATCTTTTCGTGGAAAAGATCAAATTCACGATGGAGACGCCTCATTCTGTTCTGGGAGCTTTGAGACCGGGCGACTGGATGGTATCCTTAGACTTGCAGGACGCGTACTTCCACATCCCGATCCACCCTCTTTCAAGAAAGTATCTAAGATTTGTCTTGAACAACAAAGTATGGCAGTTCAGAGCTATGTGCTTCGGACTGACCACGGCTCCGATGGTGTTCACAGTGGTGATGAAGAATGTAGCGAGGTGGCTACACTCTTCGGGAATAAGAGTTTCCCTATACCTCGACGACTGGCTGATCAGAGCGTCGTCGAGAGAGAAGTGTCTGAAGGACTTGCAGTTCACTTTAGCCTTAGCGCAGTCCCTGGGACTTCTGGTCAACCTCGAAAAGTCGCATCTGACCCCAACACAGTCCATCGTGTATCTGGGGATTCAGATGGATTCAGTGGCTTTTCGAGCGTTTCCGTCCCAGGAACGTCAGCGGCTAGGCTTAGAAAAGATCTCAGCCTTTCTAAGGAAAGAGACTTGCTCGGCGAGGGAATGGATGAGTCTGCTGGGGACCATTTCCTCGCTGGAAAGGTTTGTTTCCTTGGGAAGACTGCACATCAGGCCTCTCCAATTCTTCTTGGCAGACGAGTGGAAGGCCAAAGACGATCTCAATGCAGTATTGAGAATATCGATTCCTATCAAGAACCATCTAAGATGGTGGTTGGACCCTCAGAAGCTTCAAGAGGGCGTGTCCCTAAGTCTTTTGAGCCCCGACCTAGTGTTGTTTTCAGACGCTTCCATCACAGGATGGGGAGCAACACTAGGGGGGAAGGAAGTGTCAGGCTCCTGGAGAGGGGAACAGGTAGCCTGGCATATAAATGTCAAAGAACTGGCAGCAGTCTTTCTGTCCCTGCAGTTCTTCGAGAAGAGTTTGGAAAACAAGATTGTTCAGATAAACTCGGACAATACCACAGCACTCGCTTATTTAAAAAACCAGGGAGGAACACACTCCAGAGCGTTGTACTCCCTAGCGAGAGAGATTCTGCTGTGGGCAAAAAGAAAGAAGGTGACTATCCTGACGAGATTCATTGCAGGAGTGCAAAACGTCAGGGCAGACCTCCTCAGTCGTCGAGACCAAGTCCTTCCGACGGAATGACTTGCACGAGGACGTTTGTCGAGACCTGTGGACGCTGTGGGGACGTCCACTGGTCGACTTATTCGCAACGTCAAGGAACAAGAGACTTCCTCTTTACTGCTCCCCGGTCCTGGATCCAGAAGCAATCGCGGTAGACGCTTTGCTTTGGAATTGGACGGGCCTAGACCTATATGCCTTCCCACCATTCAAGATTCTGGGGGAAGTCATGAGGAAGTTTGCGGCCTCGGAAGGGACAAGGTTAACCCTGATCGCTCCGACGTGGCCAGCGAGAGAATGGTTCACAGAGGTCATGTCTTTCCTTGTAGACTTTCCAAGGACATTGCCCTGGAGGAAAGAATCTACTCAAACAGCCTCACTTCGAAAGGTTTCACCAAAACCTCTCCGCTCTGAGTCTGACTGCGTTCAGACTATCGAAAAGTTGGCCAGAGCGAGAGGTTTTCGAAAGCAGCTGCGAGAGCAATCGCACAGGCGAGACGTGCTTCCATAAGAGCTGTTTACCAGTCGAAGTGGGCTTCCTTCAGGGCATGGTGTAAAAAGGAGGGAGTTTCCTCTTCCTCGACCTCTGTGAACCAGATAGCTGATTTTCTGCTATTTCTCAGAAATGTGCAGAAATTAGCGGTCCCTACCATCAAGGGATACAAAAGCATGTTGTCAGCGGTTTTTAGGCACAGAGGCCTAGACCTGTCTGACAACAAGGACTTCATGACCTTTTGAAGTCTTTCGAGACCTCGAAGGGTTCCTCAAATGAGACCTCCATCATGGAATCTGGATGTAGTCCTGAAATTCCTTATGTCGAACACTTTCGAACCGCTTCAGACAGCGTCTCTTCGAAACCTGACAAGGAAGGCTCTTTTCCTAACTTCTCTTGCGACGGCTAAGAGAGTTAGTGAAATTCAAGCGTTTAGCAAGTTAATGGGCTTCAAAGGGGACAATGCTGTCTGCTCGTTGAACCCATCTTTCTTGGCGAAGAATGAAAATCCTTCGAACCCTTGGCCGAAGACTTCGAGATCAAGGGTATGTCAAGTCTGGTGGGCCAAGAACCAGAGAGAGTCCTTTGCCCGGTAAGGGCTCTCAAGTTCTACGTGCATAGAACTAAAGAGGTAAGGGGTCCCTCAGGTAACCTCTGGTGCTCTGTGAAGAGGCCAGAGTTACCTTTATCGAAGAATGCTGTGGCTTTCTTTCTAAGGGACACCATTCGGGAGGCTCATTCATCTTTCCAGAAGACTGATTTGAGCCTCTTCCGAGTAAAAGCGCACGAAGTACGAGCCGTCGCTACCTCTCTTGCCTTCCAAAAGAACATGTCAATCAAGGACATCCTTGATTGCACCTTTTGGAGGAGCACTCAGTCTTCGCCTCACATTACCTAAGGGATGTGAGAACGATCTATGACGATTGTAATGCACTGGGGCCATACGTTTCTGCGGACACAGTATTGGGGTCCGGAAGTAGCTCTTTCCCTATTCCTTAGTTAAGTTTAAGTTAGGTTGTCGTTGTTTTTTTAGGTTGTGGTGAGTCTTATGTGAAGATCTCCCATCATTTAGTTAGTGTTAAGGGGTTTGTGTTATAGTTGGTCAGGTGGTAGTCAGTTGCTTCGTTGCCCTCATTTGTATGGCCTCGATGATCTTGTCACGCTGAGGTCTCGCACCCGTTGACAGATCATCCAGAGCGCACCAGCACTACAGGTCTCCACCTGGCTGGCAACTCTGTGATTAAGCAAAAGCAGCCTTACGTGACAGTAATCACATAGTCTACTTTGCAATCAGGTAAGGAACCAAGATGTATATCATCTACTTAATTTAAGTTTCCCATAAAATCCTATTCTGTCTCTTCCCACCATCCGAAGGTGGGATTCAGCTATATATATATCTGTCAGGTAAGTGGCATGAACAAAATGTTATTGTTATTATACAATTAAGTTTGTTCATACTTACCTGGCAGATATATATAATTAAAGTGCCCACCCTCCTCCCCTCAGGAGACAGAGGCATTAATAAAAAATATGAATAGAAAATGGGAATGGTTCCTGATATCCGCCTCCCAGCGGCGGGAATGGGTACTACCACCTGGCCGCCCACTGCGTGTGCCGCGAGTTTTGAAATTTCTGTCGGACGTCAGAAAATACAGCTATATATATATCTGCCAGGTAAGAATGAACAAACTTAATTGTATAATAACAATAACATATTTCAATTTTTTCTTTGGGTTCCTACGTGCTTTGCATATCATGAGTCCACAATATCTTGACCAAGAAATAGAATACATAAAAAAATATTGGAAACGATCTCTGCTACCCACCTCATATAATTGATTTATGTTATCAAAAAGCTTACAAAAAGTTTTTTAGTGTTGCTAATAATGAAAAAGAAATGCCTAAAAATGTACTTAGCTTGCCTTACTTTCATGGATTTGTCACCATAAAATCAATATTTAAATCGTTTAATGTTAATGTAGTGTTCTCTTATAACAATACCATTAAAGATATGCTAATTAAGAATAGTCCCGTAAAAAATAACATCATTATTTACGAAATTCCTCGTAAGAATTGCCCATCTTTTTACGTTGGACAGTCAAGTAAAAATTTATGTGTACCTATTAAGCAGCAAATGTATTCAGTTAGAACAGCCCAGGCTTCAAATGCATTGTTTATCCATCTGAGTGAAATATTTCATTGTATTAATTGGGGCGATACCTCTGTTATTGCTAGATCTAATGATTTTATGTTTCAAGAAATTTACAGGAATCAGCAATTATACAAATCACTAATAAAAACAACCTAAATCTTAGTCTGGGATTGTACCATTTGGACCCGTATATTTGTAAAATGGTTATGAAGGACCTTAAAATAAATTAACTAATTAATTAGTCCCACATTTATATAGTTATTATCTCTCTCTCTCTCTCTCTCTCTCTCTCTCTCTCTCTCTCTCTCTCTCTCTCTCTCTCTCTCTCTCTCTCTCTCTCGATATATTTATATTCTTTTTTTTCGTCTTTTCATTAATAATTTTTTGGGGAACATTTTTGTAAATTTCTTGGTAATAAGTTGTTTATGCCTCCTTGTTTTTTCAAAATGTATTGTTTTCTGGATGAATCATCTCCTGAACACGTGCGTGATCCTCATAGGTGTGGCTGCCTAAAAATTTGCCTATCCTGCCCTCAGGCATTTCCTTGTTTCTGCAGAGTGAAATCGACCTTATTGCTAATCTTGTAATGTCAGTTTGGATATTAAGCCTACTTTGACTATGTTTTTCCCATACGATCAGTTGTGCCTGAGTAAAGGGTCGCACTAGACCGAAAGTGCTTCGCTATCTCACTTTTCATTTTTCCTTCGTGGCGAAAACCTTTATATTTAAAATATAGTAATATATATAAAATTTAAATACACATATATATATCTATATATATATACTATCATATATATATATATATATATATATATATATATATATATATATATATATATATATATATATATATACTATATATCTATATATCTATATATATATATATATATATATACTATATATATATATATATATAGTATATATATCGATATATCTATATCTATATATATCTATATATTATTCTATATATATCTATATATATATATATCATATATATATATATATATATATATTATATATCTATATATTATATATAATATATTATATGCATACATACATACATATACTACATACATACATACATACATACATACATACACACACTCACACACATATATATATATATATACCTAACTGACCGTTCATGTTGTATTAATCTGGGGAAGTGATTTTCCTGTAAATCCAATGTTAGATTGGTCACAGTCCAGGCATGGGATTTCGTAAACGCCTGTATTCTTTGGGGATGTCTTTTGTTGGACGTTAATCAGGGATTTGGCTAAGGTGTTTGGGTAGGTAAATTTAAAAGGGTTAGATTTTCTGAGGGTCTGGGTCACCGTCTTAATCTTGTCCAGGTGTGGAATTTTTATTGTATTGTTGGGTGTCTCTCTGGTCAAGCTTGTCTGAGGGGGTCAGTAGAAAATTACATTTGCTTTCTGAATTGCATTCTCAGTTATGTGGTCAGGATACCATAAAGACGAAAGTTGTTTTAGTAAGCAACTTTCGTTGATAAAGGTGATAATTTTGGTCTAAGCAAAACCCCAATGACATGTGCAACGAGAGGTGGGGGTCGGGGAAGGAGGGGTATTTTACCCTAACAAAAATGAGTGATTCGGGCGAATCGAGTAAGTGAAAGAAACAGTGGTCTAGGAAATACGTAATACATATACCTAGACTGTGGGCAGTTAGTCCTGGTAGGGAACCATCATCGGCCCCCTACCCCTACCCTTACCCAACAACCAACCATACCTCCCTCCCCTCCCCTCAGTCTCACTTGGCGTGCAGTGAGAATAAGTGTTGAAAGTATTTTCACCACGTGGTGACAATATCCACTTTGTTTAAATCTTGTAGAGAAAACTAGTAGTAGGTAGCCTAGAGTATTTTTTTGCTCACCCCACATAGGTAAATTGAATGCTTACATTTTTGGTTAAACATTTTTTCATCTGTCCATTTTATTAAAGATTTTATTTTAATTGTAGGTTATTTTACTGTCAGGCTCCCAGTTTACAAGACCACAAGAGGTTTGGTCTTGTACACTTCATCCAGGCATAGGTATGCCCAGTACTTATTTCCTATTTACTAGCTAGTAGTACCTAGTGTGTGTTTAATCACACGTCAGATTGTTTATGGAAAATAGGATTGCAATGTGAGGCAAGGCTAGTATAAAGAAATATCAAGAGTTGATAGTTCTAGAAACTAGGAAAATCTAGTAGGTTTTAAAGTAAAATTGTGTACTATTACTTTAGGTCCGCAACATGATTCCTGCCATGTGCTGACTGGGACAAGTTACTGCCTTTTTGGGGGTCAACCCCATCTTGCATCAGGTCAGGTCACTTCATGTCACCCTAAGTTAGGTCAGGTAGATAAGATTTGGTTAGGTTAGGACCTGGCATTAGCTAGGTATAGGAAAGGTTATGTCCATTTACGTATGAGGAACCTGCCCTGGTTGATGACTGGTGGAAATCAGGCTGTGCAGCAGTTAATGTTTTACCCCAATTTTTATAGTGCTTAGGAAGAAATAGATTGTCAATTGAGATAAACGTTCAACTGATTTCTAAGATCTGCATTACAAATCTTGAAATCTAGTTTCATTAGGAATTATTACTGAAAGGTTTTCAAACATTGAAGGATTCATAAGCTTTTAAATTAAAACAGACATCCAAAAAGACACTAAGCATTACTTGCTTTGTACACATTATTTCTGTCTCAGACATTTGTGTTAATTCTATTTGCAGCTGTGTCAGATGCCATCAAGACCTCCCTAGGGCCACGGGGCATGGACAAAATGATCCAAGATAGCAAAGGAGAGGTTACAATTACAAATGATGGGGCAACCATCTTGAAGAAGATGAAAGTACTCCATCCAGCTGCAAAAATGCTCGTGGAACTCTCCCAGGCTCAGGATGCAGAAGCTGGTGATGGCACCACCAGTGTTGTCATTTTAGCAGGTATGTTTACATTTTTTTTTTTAAGGACAGCATCAGGTACAGATGATTTACAATGCAAAAATGCATTTGAAACTGGTAGGGAATTGTTGAGTGTTTTTATCAAGTTGAGAGCCATTACAGCATGTAGTAATATAATTACTAAATGTGGAATAAATATTATTAAGTTTAATAATAAATAAGCCATAAGGTTACATGCTAAGTTGAATATACATTCATGAAAAACAACTGATTGTATTGAGACTTGGGTTGGTGTATTGTTGAGGCTTTTGGTTTTTCAGTACCCAAGTTTCTTATTTGTACCTGTATAAACACAATACTGTTCATTTAATGTATATGTATTTACAAACTGACAAAATATGTGCCACATTTATTATTAATTGTAATTAGTAGTTTAACTCATTGAGTATGAGATGTCAGCATTCTTTAATTGTTAAGGTTATACGTATTCAGCAGGATGGTTATTCTCAAACTAAAATGATGACAAGAGATCACCACTAACAACTTCAGAGTCTGAGTACATAGTTGCTATGTTGAGTAGATGTAAATTTAGTAGATGTTCTTCAACACATATTTATTTTCAAATTGTACAGTCATTCTGTTCTGTGAAATTTCTGTGTCCGGTTGAAGGCATTTGGCACATTCATGGAGAAGACTGGACATTGTGAGTAATGGAAAAATTTCATTGGTATGATGCAGATAATTATAATTTGTTTTGATACGTATACAAACCCTCAGTCCTTTAACAATAGGAAGGTACTTAGCGGGAGCTGAACCGGTCGTAAACTTCGAACAAGGGGGTTCGGTAGTTAACTCTTTTACTCAGTGTGAATGTACAAAGCCTGCGTAAGTACGTATCTGTGTTTTGTATTTCATTCTCAGTGAATTTTGCAAGTGAAAATGGATTCCCAAAAGCCGGAAAGACCCCCTCACCCCCCCCATCAGCCGCAGATTTTGCCCTGGTGTGGAGGGCCGTAAGTGTGGCGCCTTTCGATCATCTGTAGAGGTTGATCCTCATGATTTTTGTACTCGGTGTAGAGGGCGAGAATGCTCTCGCACTGAGACATGTGATAGTACTTGTATTATTGCAATACACCCCCTGAACACCTGAATAAGCCCTGGTCACTTACCAGCCCGAACCCTCATTTATTAAAATTTACCAAATCTTTGGTTAAAATAAACGATCAGTGTTGCCAATCTTCTGGCAAACACCCTCGTTACCTATTTACCAGCCCACCGCTGGTAGCCCTGCCTCACGGGCCGGTCACACCTGCCCTCTCACGTCAATCACTTATCGTTCGCGGTGGAGTACGGATGTATCCACAGCGAACTTCTTTTTGGTCTTGCCCGGCCTTCATTTGCACCGTTGAATTGATTAAATTTGGTGACGAATTACGCTTTCCTTTGGATTACGGTTTGAATTGCTCTGTATACCTTATCATTAGACATGGATTCGGCTAAAGAAGAAACAACACAGGCTATGACAACGACATCAACTTCTGCATCCTCGGCCAGGACATCACAGAAAACGACGAGCGGAACTTCAACGACATATCGTCTTTGCCAACAATGCAAGAAGAGGATGAGTACCCTAATGACCAACGGACAGTCACTCATTATGCGTAAATTGTAGGCCTGTCCAATGTAATGTGAAGACTAGATGTGTAGAATGTCAGGAGTGGTCTTTGGAACAAATGTTAGGGTATCTTAAACATAGGAAAGGTCTTGTATCAAGAAGTAAACATAGGCAGGAAGAGTCTAACGTAGAACAAGATAGAGATTTAGAGACAGTGCTTTTTAAGAAACTTGAGAGTAGGTTGACATCGAGTATGACGTCTCTGTTTACTGATTTTATGTCAAGGCTGAGTGAAGATAGATCAAGCAATAGGGATACTGAAAGTACTAATCGTTCTTTTCCAGCTCCCCTGCCTGTTCCAGAACCAGCCCTAACCGGTGCTGGGGGTTATGGGGATCCGCAAGCCCACAGGGCAGGATCCGCCGTCCCCCCTGGCGCGGAGCAGGCAGAGTTAGTAGCAGTTTCCCCTTTAATCCCTAACAAAGATGGTAAGTTTATATCAGAATTAGGAGACATCACAGAAAACGACGAGCGGAACTTCAACGACATATCGTCTTTGCCAACAATGCAAGAAGAGGATGAGTACCCTAAGACACGACAGTCACTCATTATGCGTAAATTGTAGGCCTGTCCAATGTAATGTGAAGACTAGATGTGTAGAATGTCAGGAGTGGTCTTTGGAACAAATGTTAGGGTATCTTAAACATAGGAAAGGTCTTGTATCAAGAAGTAAACATAGGCAGGAAGAGTCTAACGTAGAACAAGATAGAGATTTAGAGACAGTGCTTTTTAAGAAACTTGAGAGTAGGTTGACATCGAGTATGACGTCTCTGTTTACTGATTTTATGTCAAGGCTGAGTGAAGATAGATCAAGCAATAGGGATACTGAAAGTACTAATCGTTCTTTTCCAGCTCCCCTGCCTGTTCCAGAACCAGCCCTAACCGGTGCTGGGGGTTATGGGGATCCGCAAGCCCACAGGGCAGGATCCGCCGTCCCCCCTGGCGCGGAGCAGGCAGAGTTAGTAGCAGTTTCCCCTTTAATCCCTAACAAAGATGGTAAGTTTATATCAGAATTAGGAGACAAAGTGACAGATAAGAAAATAGCACCAGGTGTGGAGGAAAAGATCTCTTTAGCCTTAGAAGAAAGACCAGAAGTAAAGATGACCAGGGTTCTTTCTCCGCTCGACCCAGCGGATTGTATTTTTCCCTCGGGTCTATCATCCCGGGGAAAAACAGATAAAGGTATTAGTAAGAATGTAATTCAGTCCTCGTCTACTAATAAATTCGTAGAGGAAGATTCCTTCTTCTTCTCGAGTTAGTTCGGTTCGGGGGTTTAGTTAATCCTAGTACTTCGGGTAGGGGAGATCAAGGGCTAAATATAGCAGAGTACAATGCTAATTTTCTCGGGCTATCACAAGGGTATAGAACTCTAGTTAGGCAGTGTTCTGATGAACTACAGTGACTCAGAAATCACGTGCTTAAGAATTTTCCTGAATTTGAAGATGATCTTAGTTTTGATTTTCAAGGTGGAGATTTTTCAATTTATTGGCTCTCTTTAAAGAAGATGAATGAGGGATGTAGCCCTTCTGAATCTATGTTTCAACTTCCTTCCTCTCTCCTTCCTTCTTCTTCTTCTTCCTTTTCTGTTACTTCTTCGGAACTGATATCTGCTATGCCTTCTGGGTCAGTAGGGGTTTCTATTTCTCCTTCTTCTATGTTTCCTACTTCTGAGGGTTCTTCGACTTTTTTCAGTTCCTTTCCTAGTAGTCGGGGGGGAGCATCTGATTCCGGTATTCCTTGTTCGGATGGTGTCAGTGGTCAGGTGATTTGGTCGGATAGTACGGACAATGTATCTGTCAGGATGTATCCTTACTCTTCAGTCGTTCCTAAGACTGATACGACAATATCGGCAGGGTTTGGGGGTTCTTTGAGCTCACTGCGCACAACTCGAGAGTCAGGTTGGAATACTGTATTGACGGACAGTAACATGGCTAGCTCTTTGGCAAGGGGTGGTAGAAGCATGAACGTTGGTTTTTCGTCAGGGCAAAGAGACAACACTGACAGTGTAGGTTTTCATCAACCTCCGTACGGGGGTTCATTGGGTTCGAATATCCTTCCAGATTCAGGTATTGCTTCTCTTGGTAACATTCACCATTTAGTCTCTAAAGCTTCGGTAGACGTAGGTTCTCGGGGTACATTAGCTATGACGCAAGGCAGAGTGGATCGAGTACTAAAGGTGCCAGATATGGCGGTTAGGAGTATTGGAGTGACAGTAGCTGCGGGATGGTCAACACTCCAGGTAGGTAATATGACTAATGTACAGGCAGGAAACATACAAACACAGGTAGCAGGGGCAAGGACAGGAAAGGTGGAAGGGGTAAGGACAGGAGATTTTTTAGGTGTTCAGGCTGCTTGGCCGGGAGTATCTGGCAACCAGAGGGTGGGCGGAGCGAGCGCGACTGTTGCGTCATCGAGACAGGAGACGCGTAATATGACGATGCTGAGTTCGTCTGCATTCGGTAACACTGCACCTGATAGACAGTCTGCGTTCCAGACTAGTCATTGGGACAGTAGCTCACCTGAGCTGTTGACAACACTGCCGTCTTGGCAAAGTGTCGATACGCCTCGTCATCCACCTGTGCCTATTGACAATATTTCTGGCTGGCGGAGGGAGGGAGTTGGTATAAGGGGTGAAGGGTTGAATTTATCGGTAGGTTTAGGAGATGTACAGTCCGCTTCTATGACAGGGCGAGCTCGGCCTTCGGACGTAATCCAAGAAGACGAGTTGGATGAAGACACAGCTGCTGTTGAGGATGTTTCGCGTCAAGTGCGTGACAGCGAATACAGCAGGATGATTCATTTTATCCAGGATATTTTCCCGCAGGCAAAGGGAGAGGATCAACCGTTCCAGCAGAGTCATTCAGTTTTCGAGGAATTATATGCTACTAAACCTCCCGTAGTGTACTCTTCGAACAAACTTCCTTGGTTCGGGAGAGTCGAACAAGCTCTGAAAGAGGCGGACAAGAGACTAGCTTCAGTGGTAGGACTTAATAGGCAGGACACGGCGCTCCTTCCTCCAAGGAAGCCGTTGTATGGAGTATCTGGGAACCCTTCGTCGGGGATTCGGGTTCCTCTCAATGAATCTATTGAGGGGTTAATTCCTAGATCTCTGGCTTCATCTAGGCTCGTTAGTGTTTCTCTGAAGGAGGCAGCTGCCTTGGAAAACGTATTTAGGAATCAGACGGAGGCCTTGTCACACACAATGTGGACTCTGTCTGGCTTGATGGGGTTCTTGAAGAAGGATGGTTTTGTTCCTTCAGACCCTGGACTGTTTGATAACCTCATCACTTCAGTTTCCATGGGCCTGGCACACCAGGCAAATTGTGTGGCAGGGTGTACGACATTCATTGGTAAGAAAAGGCGAGACCTTTACCTTAGTCATTTGCCCCCACATTTCCCGGATCTACACAAAAGGATTTTGTCCCGTTCTCCAATAACATTGACGAGTTCGTTATTTAACGAACAGGAAGTGACCAATATGATGAATTTTGTATCATCAACCTCAACAGTGGAGTCTCAACAAGCATTGATCAGAGTAGCAGCGCAAGGAGCTAGATCTCCAAAAGGAACAAGGATGTCGTCTCCAGGTAAGCGGCGATCAGATTCTCGTTCTCCTTCTAGGTCTCCAAAGAAGGTTAGATTCGCGAAGGAGGTCGGCTCACTCGACTTCCTCGAAGGCAGGAGCCTTCGAGAAGAATTTTCGCAAATAGGAGACACCACTCTCGGGAATACCAGTAGGGGGTTGCCTCTCTCAGTTCACCGTCCACTGGAGAGAGTACAATGCAGGCAGTTGGGTTTTGGAGGTGCTGGAGAAGGGGTACAAGATTCCTCTTTGTTCGGTTCCTCCACTCTCCAAGACACCAATTCGTCTGCACAGTTATGCTCCATTTCATTCCATCAGGGTTATAGCTTTAGAAGAGGAGATTTCAGGTGCTCTAATCCAAAAAGGGGCAATAGAGCCTGCTCCCCAAACCCCAGGGTTTTTACAGTCGAATTTTTCGTCACAAAGAAGGCGTCAGGGTCTTGGAGACCATTATAGACCTATCAGAGCTCAACAAGAGGGATGAAATGTACAA
This sequence comes from Macrobrachium nipponense, assembly GCF_015104395.2. Taxonomy (NCBI): domain Eukaryota; kingdom Metazoa; phylum Arthropoda; class Malacostraca; order Decapoda; family Palaemonidae; genus Macrobrachium; species Macrobrachium nipponense. Next base: position 133,661,872 of record NC_061100.1, on the reverse strand, counting down.
AATTCCACATGGAAACCGTGGCTTCAGTGTTGAGGTCAGTTCGAAGAAACGATTGGATGGTGACGGTGGACCTCAAGGATGCGTACCTCCAAATTCCAATTCATCAGGAGTCGAGGAGGCTCCTTCGGTTCTCGGGTCCACCGGGTACCTTCCAGTTCAAGGTACTTTGTTTCGGGCTGACCACGGCTCCTCAGGTCTTCACGAAAGTGATGTCTCCAGTTTCAAAGATAATGCACAGTCAAGGTTTTCGGATGAGAAGATACCTGGACGACTGGCTAATTCAGGCGGACTCCAAGAAAGAAGCAGTAAGAGCGACAAGCTTTTTGCTGGATTTATGTGTGAAGTTGGGTATAAGGATAAACGAGGACAAGAGCGATCTTGTACCTTCACAGGAGAAGACTTATTTAGGGATGAGGATTCAGACGCCTCTTTTGAAGGCTTTCCCGACCTCAGAGAGGGTCGAGATGTTACTAGGCCAACTGGAGGAGTTTAGGTCGACAAGGAGAACAAACCAGTTTCGGAATGGCTAAGTCTCCTGGGGAGAATGTCCTCTCTCTCCCTTCTGGTTCCTCGGTCTCGTCTACGGATGCGTTCTTTGCAGGCATGTCTCAGGAATCGCTGGGACTTTCGGGACAAGAGTGCAGTGATCAGCTGGGACGATTCTTGCCGAGAGGATCTTCGGTGGTGGTCAGAAGAACATCATCTGACCACCGGTGTAGAGTTAGACCTTCCGATTCCGGACGTTCATCTGTTCACAGATGCCTCGGATCAGGGTTGGGGAGCAATCCTGGAGGGAGCTCAAGCCAAGGGCCTTTGGAGGGATCCGGATCGGAGAGAGTCCATAAATTTCAGGGAACTCAGGGCAGTAGAGGAGGCATTATGCACCTTCGAAGAACAGGTGTTAAATCTTACAGTGGCCTTGTTTTCAGACAACTCCACAGCATTAGCATACCTGAAAAAGGAAGGAGGTACAAGATCCTTCAATCTGAACGAAGTGGCACAGAGAATTTTAAGATGGTGCGAGACACACAGGGTAAAGATTCTACCACAATTCATCGCAGGCAAAAGGAATGTGGTGGCAGATGCCTTGAGCAGATCAAGGGAAGTTCTGGGGGCAGAATGGACCTTGGTCCAGGAGGAAGTAGACCTCCTTTTAAAAAGATGGCCAGCACCGATAGATCTTTTTGCCACGAGTCAGAACCACCGACTACGGTTTACTTTTCACGGTGACGGATCCTATGTCAGCGGGAACAGACGCGATGTTACAGTCATGGGACAGGATGCAGGTGTATGCGTTCCCTCCTTTCGGCATGTTGGATCAGGTACTGAGGAAACTCATGGACTGTTCAAACACTTAGATGACCCTAATCGCTCCTTTCTGGCCTCAAAGATCTTGGTTCCCGGATCTTCTACAAATGCTAATAATGCCCCCAGTACTTCTTCCTCACAGAAAAAAGGACCTTTTAAGACAGCCACATTTTCATCGGTTTCCACCAAAACCTTCGTGTGCTAAGGCTGGCTGCATGGAGACTATCCAGCGAGCAGCAAGAGAAGCGGGTTTTTCACGAGGAGTGGCTAGACAGCTTACTCTCTGTCTAAGAAATTCCACAAGAAGACTATACCAAGTGCGGTGGGCCATGTATAGAAGTTGGTGCAGGTCGCAGGGACTACCATTTCCAGTCCTACAATTCCGAAAATAGCGGAATTCTTGCTCTTTCTTAGACAAAGGAAGAATCTCTCGTACTCGTCAATTGCAGGGTATAGAGCTATGCTTAGTAGCACTTTTCGTTTCCATCTACCTGAAATATCTTCCAGCAGAGTGATTCATGATTTGTTGAGGTCTTTCAAGATCGAGAAGCCAAGGACCCCATCTCACGCACCTCCCTGGAATCTTTCAATGGTCTTAGGTTTGTTGGCGTCGTCAGATTTTGAACCTTTGGAGAGTTTAACGCTGAAGGAACTGACGAAAAAGGTCCTCTTTCTGGTAGCATTAGCAACAGCTAGAAGAATAGGGGAACTTCAAGCCATCGCGAGAGATATCTCGTGGGTTGGAGAGGATCTGTTCCTGTCTTACCTTCCCGAATTCAGAGCAAAGACAGAGTCAGAGTCTAATCCTCTTCCCAGGTCGTTTAGAGTTACAGCGTTGACCGACTTCGTGGGAGGAGACGAGGAAGAGTTGCGGTTATGTCCGGTGTGAGAGCATTGAGAGCTTACGTGAATAAGACGAAGAAACATGAAACCCAGACCCAGAACCTTATTCGTTTCCCCCAAAAATCCTCTAGATCGATCTCCAAAAACGCAATCAGCTTTTTCCTCAGGGAAGTCATTCGACAGGCAATAACTAAAGGTCAACTGCTTCAGATAGTTCAGAGTTGACAGGAGTCAGAGCTATAGCATTAGGGTCTGGGAATGGCAACTTCGGCAGCTTTCTTAAGAAATTTTGATTTTCAGTATCGGCGATTCTGCAGGCAGCAAACCTTGGAAGTCTGTTTCGGTTTTCACTTCTTTTCTACTTGAGGGATGTTCAGTTTCAGTCCGACAAAAGGGTTTTCTTTAGGTCCGTTTCGTGGCAAGCGGGAGTTAGAGTCTAGGGAAATAAAAAACCGTTAGTTTATACGAGTCAGTAATCAGAATTAGTATTAGAGTAGTGAGCAAATATTAGGGATATGTAGGAGGCATTCATGATAGGACATATCACGAGAGGATTCTAAGTATTAGGACAGATAGGAAAGAACAGGTCTAGGCCTATCTTAGGGTATTCTTCCACTTATCAGGCACAGAACAGACAGGCAGGTACAACACTACAGGAGAGGACAGTGCTACGAACGGAGACACCGTTGCAGACGCACCGATGGACGGACACCACAACGTTTTTCCTTTCTCCTCCGTACATGAGAGGCCTAAGGCCACATGGGTAGGTCTTCAGTTTCCACCTCCATACATCCCATGAGAGGCCGAGAGCCACATGGGAGGTCTTCAGATTCCCTCCATACATGAGAGGCCGAGAGCCACATGGGAGGTCTTCAGATTCCCTCCATACATGAGAGGCCGAGAGCCACATGGGAGGTCTTCAGCTTTCCTCTACTCAGGTGAGGCACATAGCCACCTGAGAGGAAACAGGTTTGTATCCCTCCTGCACTAATGAGTTTTGACCTTTAGAGTAGAGGTGCAGAGTCTTTCCCTCCACACATGGGAGGCCTAGAAGGCCACACATGGGAGATTAGTTTGGGACGAGGGACAAAGGAACTTGAGATGACTCGGGTACTCGTCTCCAAATGCATTCTGGTAAAGAAAATGAGTCTGGTGAGTGCTTAATTATATTGACTGACAAACTGGTACAGTGGAGGGCCGGGCAGAGTTGATTCCCCACCTCCAAATTAATGTTGTTAATCGGGCTTATTCAGGTGTTCAGGGGGTGTATTGCAATATGAAGTTTTTATTGTAAAACTAATATTGTAATACCTACCTGAACACCTGAATGATTCCCACCCTCCTCCCCTCTCATACAGAGTTATTGAGTTAAGATTGACGTGAGAGGGCAGGTGTGACCGGCCCGTGAGGCAGGGCTACCAGCGGTGGGCTGGTAAATAGGTAACGAGGGGTGTTTGCCAGAAGATTGGCAACACTGATCGTTTATTTTAACCAAAGATTTGGTAAATTTTAATAAATGAGGGTTCGGGCTGGTAAGTGACCAGGGCTTATTCAGGTGTTCAGGTAGGTATTACAATAATTATTAGTTTTACAATAAAAACTTCATTTTTATGCATTCAACTTACCTGTCAGATATATACTTAGCTATAGACTCCGTCGTCCCCGATAGAAATTTCGAATTTCGCGGCACCATCTACAGGTAGGTCAGGTGATCTACCGCCCCGCCGCTGGTGGCGGAAGTAGGAATCATTCCCGTTTTCTAAGACAGATTTCTCTATCGGCCGTGACAGCAACATTGTTGTTGTTACTCCTGATTTGGATTTCGTATTTTTCATCGCTATTGATCTTCTAAGCCGGTTATTTTGGTGACGTATTGGATCTTTGGTTTGGCATACTCTTTCGTGGACTGTTTTTTTGGGACTTGGTTTTGGATATTTCTCATGATGTCGGATTCTAGCTTTACGGTTAGAAGACAGTGTGTAAATGAGGGATGCATGGTGAGGATACCGAAAGCTTCGGTAGACCCTCACACAGTTTGTAAGGGGTGTAGAAGGAATGAATGTTCAATTTCTAACACCTGGATGAATGTGTAACTATGAATGAGGAAGAATGGAAGAATATTAAATTTATATTTAAGGAAATTAGATATGGATAGGGCTAGGAAGGCTTCCTCCAGAAGCGTAAGTAGGTCTCGCTCTAACGAGCCTATTAAATTAACACCTAACCCCTAAACCTCTATCGTCTTCTCTAGTACTAAGGACTGCAAATCCGGCAACGGAAATTGCAGATCTTAAAGCTGCGCTACAAAGGATTGGAACGTCAAATGCTGACGTTAAAAGGTAAGCACAGTGATAGTGAATAAGTGTCCCTAGGCAGTGGAGGGTGCGTTGATGGCTCTGTCTCGCTCCCAGGCCTAGACTCTTCCAAGTCACAGGCCCAGAGGAGAAGGTGTCGAAAGCCTACGGAGGTTACGGAGAATCCCCACCGATCAGGCGTCCCCCTCGGCAGATTCTGTGACGACCCGAACTGCCAAGGATCGCACTATCGAAAAAGCATCCTAAAGAAGTGTTTTTCTTCGTCAGATTCTTCACCGAAGGCAAGGGATGGAGTTCTGATGAACTGTCACGCCCCTTAAAGAGAAGTTGGAAGGGCTCCTACTTTGGATTCAAGCCCTGAGCTTTTCTCCGATCTATCACCTTGTGGAAGAAGAAAAGGAGATTGGTTCCTAAACGGAAATCGGAGTTTCCTTCCGCTTCGAGACAGGCCTCACCTGAATCAGGGAAGGAAAAAGAGAGTGCGGCTGCAAAAACTTATCTTAAATGTGCAGGAGCAACTTTCAGCCTTAGTAGGAGTTTTTACTAAGGAAACTCCCAGGAGAAAGGACTCTTTCCTTCCTATAAAGAAGACGAAGGGAAAGAAAAAAGAAACGGAAGTTCAGGCTTATACTCGGAGGAGTGTGAAGAATGCGCCAAAAACGCCAACCTGGCGCAATGCACCAGATGCGCCAGATGAGTTTGAGACTCCATACGAGTCAGAAGAGCCAGAAGCACCATATGCGCCAGAAGAGCCAGCCTGGCGAATGCGCCAGAAGCGCCAGAGGCGTCAGATGCGCCAGAGAAGCGCCACCCTGCCGAAATGCGCCAGAAGTGCCAGATGCGCCATATGCGCCAGAAGAGCCAGCCTGGCGAAATGCGCCAGAAGCGCCAGAGGCGCCATATGCGCCAGAAGCGCCAGCCTGGCGAAATGCGCCAGAGGCTCCAGATGCGCCAGAAGCGCCACCCTTCCGAAATGAGCCAGAAGCGCCACTCTGCCGAAATGCGCTAGAAGCGCCAGCTTGGCGCAAGGAATCACGAGCGTCAACCCGGCGCAATGAGCCACAAGTGACAGATCAAGAGACGGACTTCTTCAAAAGACAATTAAGCCAGGAGGATTTGTTTGGCTTTCGGAAGGATAAGCCTTTACCTGACAAGGACTCTAGTTGTCGCAACAGGCGGCCGTATTCCTTGTCAGGACATAGGTCGTTTCCGGAGAAAGTGATAGGAGATGGACGTCCTTCGTCTGACAGGAGAGAAAGGTGTGCATAAGCGGCCATCGCTCTTGCCAGAGAAGGATAAGGTCGTTTTCTTTGCAGGATCAACCTATCTCTCGTAGGGACGCAAGTTATCGCACAGGCGGTCGTCGTTCTTGCGAGAGTGGGGTGGATGTTGCAAGAGGCCAGTCTCCTATTGGAAATAAACAATCCTCTTCGGAATTGGATTTGGAAGAGGTTTCGGACTCGGAAGATCACTCGGCTCCGGGTTTGTCAGATTACAAGACGCTGGCAGCCCTCTTACTTCAAGAGTTTGGGGGACTCTTTAAGCCCTACTGCTCCTCCTTCTCCAAGGTCCTTGTTTACAAGCACGAAGGTCCCGAAACAATCATCTTTTATTAAAATGAAGCCAACCATTTCATGAACAAGGCTCTCCGATTCGTAGGAAATTGGTTGGAATCCAAGGAGAAGGCGGGGAAGACAGTCTTTACCTGCCCTCCTTCCAGACTATCAGGAAAGAAGGGAATTTGGTACGAGACGGGCAAACCACGGGGTCTAACTCTCCCGTCCACTGCCGAAGCAGATTTTTCGAATCTGGTAGATTCGTCTAGGTAGGACAAGCCTTGTCATCAGCAAAGATCACATGGGGGACTTCGGAGATGGACCATCTCCTCAAGGGATTGTTTAATGTCTTAGAAGTTTTTAACTTCTTAGACTGGTCCCTTGGGGTGTTGGCCAAAAAGACACAAGAGGAGGAATCTCTTAGTCCAGGAGTCCTTCATAGTGTTCTTTCCTGTATGGACAAGGCGGTTCAGATGGATCAGGAGAGGTGGCCTCTCTGTTTGGAACTGGTATTCTGAAGAAGAGAGTCTTATTTAGCTCTTTTCTGACGAAAGCAGTTAACTCCTACTCAGAGGTCATCTCTTCTGTCTGCCCTCCTCTGTCGGACCAATTATGTTTCCTTCCAAATCTTGTAAAAGATATTTCTCATTCTCTGACAGAAAAGGCCACACAAGATCTCTTGGCCCAATCTGCAAAGAAATCGAGGACTTTGGGTCCTATTAAGAGAGAGACTCGGCCCCTCAACAGCCCTTTCGAGGAAGTACCTCGGCCAGACCCTCTTTTAAGAAGAGAGGAGTGCAGAAGAGAGGTAGGCCTTCCTTCAGACCTATCAAGAGAGCTAAATGAGACAACAGTCCTTCAAGCACCGGTAGGAGCCAGACTTCGGAAATTTTCCGAAGAAGAATGGGCTCGGAGACAGGCAGAAATTTGGTCCCTTTCCGTGGTAACAAAGGGATATATGATCCCCTTTCGAGACAGACCTCCCTTGACTACGAACCCGAGGGAACTGTCAGCCCAATACAGGGACCCTGCCAAGAAAGAAGCATTATTGCAACTGGTAGAACAGATGTTGCAAAAGGAGGCCAATCGAAGTGGTTTTTTGTTTGGGTTTTTTTTTTTTGTTTTTTTTGAGGGATCCCCGCATTATCCCCGAGGATTCTACAACCGTCTTTTTCTGGTTCCGAAATCCTCGGGAGGGTGGAGACCGGTCCTGGATGTGAGCGCATTGAACCGATTTGTGGAGACCACAAAGTTCTCTATGGAAACATCAAAATCGGTTCTTGCGGCTCTTGCGTCCAGGAGATTGGATGGTCTCCTTAGATCTACAAGATGCATACTTTCATGTCCCCTGCATCCATCATCGAAGAAATATCTCCGATTCATGATGCAGGGGAAAGTATACCAATTCAGAGCCCTATGCTTCGGCCTTTCAACGGCCCCTCAAGTGTTCACGAGGCTAATGAGGAACGTTGCGATGGCTACATCTAGAGGGGATAAATATATCCCTTTATCTGGACGATTGGCTAATAAGAGCAAAATCGGAAATTCAGTGCTTGAAGGACTTGAGAAGACTTTGAACTTGACAAAATCTCTGGGACTGCTCGTGAACCTCGAGAAATCCACAATTGCTCCCCAGGACAGAACATAGTCTATCTGGGGATACAGATGGATTCTCGGGGTTTTCGGGCGTTTCCATCTCAAGACAGAATTACTCGAGCTTAGAAAAGATCTCGAACTTCTTAGGGAAAGAACGGACCTCGGCGAGGGAATGGCTCAGTTTGCTGGCACCCTTTTCCTCGTTAGAGCAGTTCATTTCCCTGGGAAGATATCTCAGACCTCTGCAATTTTATCTAAAGAGATGTGGAGTCAAAAGACAGGAGACTTGTCAGACGTTTTTCCCATCCAACAGGGGATAAAATCAGACCTAAAGTGGTGGTTAACCCCATTAACAAGGAACGAAGGGGTGTCCCTCTTGATTCGGAACCCTCACCGAGTGTTGTTTTCCGATGCCTCGGAAAACAGGTGGGAGCCACACTGGGTCCAAAGGAAGTAGCAGGTGTTTGGACCAGACAACAAAAACTACTCTGCACATCAATGCGAAGGAACTCCTGGCATTCATCTAGCCCTGGAATACTTCGAAGCGGAAGTCAGAGAGGCGGTAGTTCAGTCAATTCCGACAATACACAGCTCTGGCTTACATCCGGAATCAAGGGGGCACTCACTCTTTCTCTCTGTACGAAATAGCGAGAGCTCTATTAACCTGGACAGAGAACGGGGCATTATTCTGCGTACAAGGTTTGTCCAAGGAGTGAAAAACCTAAGGGCAGACAGGTTGAGCAGAAAGAACCAGGTTCTCCCGACAGAGTGGATGCTCCACTCAGAAGTCTGCAGACAAATATGGTCACTGGGGGAGACCCCAGATCGACCTGTTTGCCCACGTTCCTCTCCAGGAAAATAGACAACTTCATGCTCGCTAGAAGAAGATCCCAGAGCCACAGCGATCGATGCCTTCCTCATAGATTGGTCAGGCATAGATGCATACGCCTTTCCCCCATTCAAAGTGCTGGGGGAAGTAGTAAAGAAATTTTAATTGTGGCAATCGGAAGGAATGAGAATGGACTCTAATGCTCCCTTTTGGCCTTCCCGAATCTGGTTCACAGAGGTACTGGAATGGACGTGGACTTCCCCAGATCTCTACCAGACAGGACAGATCTGCTCAGACAAACCCCACTTCGAGAGGTTCCACAAAAACATCCAAAGTCCTCCCTGACTGCCTTTCGACTATCGAAAGACTGGTCAGAGCGAGAGGCTTTTCAAAGAAAGTGGCAACTCAATTGCTAGAGCCCGCAGAGGCCTCTACCCTGCGGGTCTACCAATCGAAGTGGGAAGTTTTCCGTAGATGGTGTAGGTCGAAGAAGCTGTCCTCTTCCAATACCTCTGTAACCGAAATCGCGGATTTTCTCCTCTTCTTAAGAGAAGAATCCAAATTGGCCGTATCAACTATCAAGGGATATAGGAGCATGCTCTCAGCTGTGTTTAGAAACAGAGGGCTGAATCTCGAGGATAATAAGGATCTTCATGATCTCATCAGGTCTTTCGAGACTAAGAAATTGAGATCATCGATTCCCCCCACCCGAGTTGGAAACCTGGACGTGGTCCTAAAGTTCTTGATGTCGGACAGGTTCGAACCTATAGATAAAATCTCATTCAGAGATCTTACTAGCAAATGCATATTCCTGTTGGCTCTAGCAACTGCTAAGAGGATCAGTGAATTGCATGCTTTGGACTCGGGTGGGGATTTAGAAAAGACTCGGCTGTCATTTCTTTCCAGGATCTTTTCCTAGCGAAGAATGAGAACCCTTCTAAACCTTGGCCTAGAAGTTTCGAAGTCAAGGGACTCTCTTCTCTGGTAGGAAGAGAGTTGGATCGGTCCCCTTTGCCCCAGTCAGGACCTTAAAATTTTATTTAGAAAAAGAAGACACAGCTTCAGGGATGTCGACAAGGTCTTTGGGTGTTCGGTAAGAAACCCCAATAGACCGATGTCAAAGAACGCACTGGCATTCTTTGTCAGAAATGTAATTACCGAAGCTCATAGGAATTGTCAAGAGAACTCGTTAAAGCTGCTGAGAGTTAAAGCTCACGAAGTACGGGCTGTGGCAAACTTCCCTTTCTTTACGAAGAATAGTCCATGAGAAACATTTTTAGCAGCAACTTACTGGAGGTGCAATTCAGTATTTGCATCCCACTATTTAAAGGATGTTAGAATAACATACGATAAATGTTTCTCTCTTGGACCTTATGTATCAGCGGATACTATGCTGGGAAAGAAAAATGGGCAGCAGACGCTGATCCTTAAATTTGTTTTTAATAATTTAATAATTAGTTTTTAATATTGTTTTAGAGTTGTGGTTGCTTGAAAGGATGTTCGGGGATGACTCCTTTCAATCGTATTACTAACCCCAATAAGGATCTGGTGATCGGGATTAGTGTCGTGCTCTAGATCATGCCAATAGGCAAGGTGTTTTGTCATGTAAGTGGATAGGACCCCATTGACAAAGATCCTAAGGTTTCTGAGCGTAAGTGGGTAAGACCCCTGTAACAGACCATCAAGAACTCTTAGCATGAGGTCACTACCTCGCTGAGGCTCTTGAAGCGATACGGGCTCCTAGGCAGTAAGCCATGAAGTCTTTCGCTAACACAGGTAGGAATCAAGGTTTTTAATTTTATTACCTACAACATATGTTGTTTCCTGTCTATTTCAGTAGATTAGCTGTCTCTTACCCTCCGCCAAAGGTGCCAATCAGCTAAGTATTACATCTGACAGGTAAGTTGAATGCATAAAAATGTTATTGTCATGATACAATAAAGTTTTATGCATACTTACCTGGCAGATAGTATACGGTGTATGGCCCACCCGACCTCCCCTCAGGAGACAGGTGGAAGAGAAAATCTGTCTTAGAAAACGGGAATGATTCCTACTTCCGCCACCAGCGGCGGGGCGGTAGATCACCTGACCTACCTGTAGAGTGTGCCGCGAAATTCGAATTTCTATCGGGGACGACGGAGTCTATAGCTAAGTATATATCTGCCAGGTAAGTATGCATAAAACTTTATTGTATCATGACAATAACATTTTTTTGGTCGGAGGAGGAGCAGTGGAAGTGCTATGGGGGGAGAGAAGCTGCATAGGCCAAGCAAGGAGTTGTCGGATGGCTTCTCCGGCTACGCCCTTGGTTACAGACACGTCTTCCTGTTTTCTCTCTCCTTCTCAGCTCCCTCGTATGGCTCCTTCCCCTTTGGGGGAGGTTTCTCACTCCTCCTCCTCTCTCGATCAGTTGAGCGTTGGGGGGGGGGGGGGTCCTGAGATACCCCCGACATCCAGTTGTACTCGGGGTCCTCCGTTCGCTGTTGGGGGGGAACTGCCCCCCCCTCCCTGGCAAGGGGAGGAAACCCCCCATTAACTTGCCCGACTTTTCCTTCCTCAGACCTGCTTGCCACGGGGGACGATCTCGGACATGCCTGCCTGGCGGAGCCATTGGGCAACATGGCAGTGCTACGGTGCGGATACCTGGATAGTAAACGTGCCTTCAGGAGTGGGACATCTACTACCCTTTGAGTCTTGGATAGTAAACGTCCGAAGGGACGTCTACTACCCTTTTGAGTCTCGGCCACCCCTCACCTCCAACCCAATCATCTGCAAACCTACGTTCCTGGCTCAACCAAGGACGTGACGCTTCGGCAGGAAGTAGAAGCCATTGCTGAGCAAACGTGTGTGGAGATCGTACAGGATCAGTCGCCGGGCTTCTACAGCCGACTCTTCCTAGTGGAGAAGTCCTCGGGGGGCTGGTGCCCGGTGATAGATCTCTCTCCCTTGAACTGATTCGTTTGCCAGACTCGGTTTACGATGGAAACAGCACGTTCTGTGCTCGATTCCATCAGGGAGGACAATCTCTTGCTTTCGGTGGATCTGAAGTACGCATATTTCCAGATACCCATCCATCAATCCTCCAGGAAGTACCTCCGCTTCATCCTCGACGGGACGGTGTACCAATTCAGGAGAGACTGTTTTGGTCTCTCAACCGCCCCACAGGTGTTCACGCAAGGGTTCACGCTGGTGTCGGCTTGGGCCCACTCGGTAGGGATACGTCTCGCAGTTGCTACAGGACAGAGATCGACTCCTTGAATTCTGCCGCGATATGGGGATCGTAGTGAATTACGAGAAGTCAGATCTCGAGCCCAAGCAGAGGATGAAGTACCTGGGCATGCTGATCGACACGGTAGCAGGGCGAGTCTTCCCCGCAGATTCGCGGATCAGCGGGTTTAGGAAGGCAGCAAGACAGTTCCTGTTTCTACAGGAGCAACAAGCTCAGCAGTGGCAGGTCGTGATCGGTCACCTGTCGTTTCTTGAGAAGCTAGTCCCTCACAGGCGTCTTCACCTGTGGTCTCTTCATTATAGACTAAAGGAGTGTTGGTCACAGGCAAGGGACCCTCCCTTCTTCCCCGTGTCCCTCACGGAGGAGGTGAGGCAGGACCTAGCCTGGTGGCTGGACTACGGGAACCTTGTAAGAGGAGTGCGTCTTTGCAACCCCCCCAGAGATGCTGCTGTTCTCAGACGCACCGACCGAGGGATGAGGCGCACACCTGGAGGAGTTGCTGACTGCGGGTGTGTGGGACCATCGCGACAAGCACCTTCACATCAACGTCCTGGAGCTCAAGGCAGCGTTCCTTGCTCTCCAAGAGTTCCGGGACCGTCTGGTGGGACACTGTGGTGTTGATGAGCGACAACATCACAGTAGTGGCATTCGTCAACAATCAGGGGAGCCTAGTGTCCCTCCTGCTGCACCAGTTGACGTTGCAGGTGCACTAGTGGGCCGCGGCACACTCGGTAGAGCTGTCGGCCCACTACATTCCAGGCAAGAGGAATGTGGTAGCCGACAAGCTCAGCTTCTGGATCTGGTGATTGGAACCGAATGGTCCCTTCATCCAGACGTGGCGGAAAGGCTCTTCAAAACCGTGGGGGTGTCCAGTCGTGGATCGTTTGCCATCCGGCACAACAGAAAACTTGAGGTTTTTCTACTTGGTTGTGCTGGACCCATGGGCAGCTGCAGAGGACGCTCATCAAACACCCGTGGGACAACCTTTCGTCTACTCCCTTCCCCCGTTCTGTCTGATTCGCAAGTGATCAGCAGGGCAGCTGATCACCGCGAACCTTCGGATGATCCATGGTGGCGCCCAAACCACCTCAGGCTGTTTGGTACCCGGACCTGCTGGCTCTGCCGAAGCACCGAGAGAGATTCCCCCCTGGCACAACCTCCTGTGCCAGCCACACGTAGAACGGTACGACCGGTTCGTCGAGTCCCTGTGTATTCACGGCTGGCTGTTATCCACCATCTCTGCGAGCGAGAGGCTTTTCTCGCAGCGTAGCAACAGAGATGGCTGGATACCTCAGACAGTCTCTGCAGCTGTCGTGGACGGGGTCTCTCTAGAGCCACTCTTCAGCAGGTAGCTGATTTTCCTCGTCTTCCTCGCGAGAGAAGCTCCTCTCCGTCTCTGCAGTTAAAAGATACAGAGCCGCCTGGCCCTAGTCCTTAACTGCGAGGTGTGGACATCTCTTCTTTCGGAGTCTTCCTCCTAATGAAGAGCTTCGAGAGGTCTTGCCCACCCAGGGAACTCAGGCTCCCTTTGTGGGTAGTGTTTAACTTCGTCCTTAGGAGTTTGACTCGCAGACCCTTCGAGCCACTCGGAGAGTCGTCAGACAGGGATCTGACCCTCAAGACCGTCTTTCTGCTGGCCCTGGCATCGGCAAAGAGAGTAGGGGAAACTTCATGGTCTTTCCTTCGATGTCAAGCATTCCAGGGGATGGGGATCCGTGACGCTTGATTTCGTCCTGAATTTCGTAGTGAAGACTCAGAATCCTTCAGTCCCTGACGACCGGTTCGAGTCCTTCACGATCCCCTCCCTGAAGGATTTCACCGATAATGATGCAGATGAGATGCTGCTCTGTCCTGTGAGGGCGTTACCAAGAAAGAAGTTTCCAAGAACACACTCTCTGGCTTTCTTTCTGACTGCGTGAGGTGATCAGGAGAGCATACCAGACAGCTGGTAGTGACGACACCTGCACCCTTCGTCCAAGAGCCCACGAAGTCAGAGGTATTGGTCCAACCCTTGCGTTCCGCAAGAACTTCTCCGCGGCGCAGGTTCTGAAGGCAGGGGTTTGAGCCAACCAGACCACCTTCACTTCATTCTACCTTCGGGATATCACCCACAGGTCCTTGGACACTTTTTCCTTGGGACCTTTGGTGGGTGCTCAAGTTGTGTAGTCTACCCAGCACCTAAGCGGACAGAACAACATCGTATCCTTGTGTGACTGCATGAATGGACGAGTGAAAGAGTGTGACTGGCTTCTCTTCCTCCTTCGTTCTTCGTTCTTCTCACTAGGCTGAACAGAAGGCCGATGCAGGTAAGCTACACAACAGAGCTCCATTCTATCCCTTTCAGTAGGGCTAGAAGTGTCTGTCCACCACTCGCCAACAAGGGGGGGGAGTGGAAGCCAACAAGAGACAATCTCATGGCTTCATTTTGACTCTTGAAGTAGGAACTAGTTCTTGCCTTTTGCTATTTATAAGAAGTACGCTTGCCTCCCTCTTAAATAAATCTGGTCCAGAAGTCTGACCACTGATCCTGCGGTGCACACCCCGATCAGCTGGACAGAGGCTAGGATCCCTCCCTCTGCTCTACGACCAGGGAGGGAATCCAAGGTTGGCGAACACCAGTCTGTTCATAAGACTCAGATTCCACCCAAGAAGTGAGTCTTCCTATAGTTAAAGGACCGAGGGTTTGTATACATATCGGAACAAATGACAATTTGTCGAAAATTGTATTTTCATACATTCAACTTACCTGTCAGATATATACATAGCTATCGACTCCGTCGTCCCCGACAGAAATTCAAATTTCGCGGCACTCGCTACAGGTAGGTCAGGTGATCTACCGCCCTGCTCTGGGTGCAGGACTAGGAACCATTCCCGTTTCTAATCAGATTCTCTCTGTCGCTGTATCAAAACATTGTTGTTACTTTCCTCCCTGACTGGAATTCTTTTTTCACACGCTTTTTGATCATCTTTCGACTGATTTTTTGGTGACGTACTTGGAATCGTTGGGTTTGGGGCATTCGCTATCGTGGACTGGTTTTTCTTTTTTGACTTCGCTTTGGATTTTCGTGAATATGTCTGATTCTAGTGTTAGCTTCAGAGTGTGTGAATGAGGGCTGTAAGGTGAGGATTCCGAAAGCTTCGGTAGATCCTCACACTACATGCAGTGGTTGTAGAATGGTTGAATGCTCAATTGAGAATACGTGTAACGAGTGTGAGAGATTGAGTGCGCAAGAATGGAAGAATCTGACTTCTTACTTGAAGAAGTTAGAGAAAGATAGAGAGAGGAAGGCGGCTTACAAAAAGCCGTAAATGTCTAGTAGTTCTGTAGCTTCTTCTTCTTCTCATAATTATGCCCATTCTATTTCAGCCCGTTCACAGTTAATCCCTCTGATTCCGCCTCAGAAATGGCGGAACTCAGAGCTTCCCTTCAAAAATGCAAGAAAAAATGGAAGCATGGGAAGGTAAGAGAAGTGAATGTGGTTTCTCGAGTGATGTTAGTGTCCCAGTGTAGTGGAGGGGGCGTCTGGTCGTCTCTGCGACGCTCCCAGGCCTAGACCTCTTCCAAGCTCCCTGGCCTAGAGGAGAAGGAAAGTCGAAAGCCTTACGGGGGTCGTGGAGAATCCCCAACGATCAGGGCGTCCCTTTCGGCAGAATCTTATACATCTCAGACTGCCAGGGACAGCTATAGGAAAGCGTCCTTCGTGAGTGCTTTTCATCATCTAGTTCGCCTTCTCCGAGAAGAGGAATGGAAGGAATCGAAGCTTTCACGTCCGCTGAAAAGGAATTGGAAAGAACCTGAGCTCAATTCTAGCCCCGAGCGCTTCTCTGAAGAGGATGCGCCTTCGTAATCAAGAAAGCTAGAAAGGAGTTAGATCCTGGAATGTAAAAGACTCTCGAGCGCCTTCCAGATCTCCTTCTCCTGATTCGAATGAGCCTTCGACCAGGAAAATTTTGATGAATGTACAGGAACAATTAGCGTTCTTTGGTAGGAGTACTTTCTAAGAGCCTACTCGTAAAAAGGATGACATGGCTTCCGATTAAGAGATCCAAATACCGATCTCCTGTCGGGCGCGACGAACCCTCCAGGGGAGTTGTCGCACAAGCGCCATCTCTTGGGGGGAGCGGTGCGTTAGGCAGGCGAGACGTGGGAAAGGAAGTAACTCCTGCCCAAGCGTCAGGCGCCAACTAGGAGCCAGGCGCCAAGTAGGCGCAAAGAGCCTGACTTTACTGTAGATCGTTCTAGGCCCAGATCTTCATCCAAGCAACAAGAGCCAACTGGTAAGAAGAGAGAACTCCTGATAGAGTATAGCGCCCGCTAAGCGCAATATACTTGGCCATTACGAAAGGCGCATTCCATGAGCGATACTCCTACAAGCCACAGGAGTATTCGGAACTAGATGCGCCTTCCATAGGTCATTTACTCCTACCAGGCGCCAGGAGTATTCGAAGCGCGATGCGCCTACCAAGCGCCAGGAGTATTCTGAGCTCTTAATACTCCTAACAGGCGCCAAGGAAGTATTTGGGAGCGAGGATGGCCGCCTACCAAAAGGACTGGCTTTAGGAGGAGTATTCGAAGAGTGTAACGACTGTCAGGACGCCAGGAGTATTCCAGACAGGATACTCCTACCAGGCCTCAGGATGTATTCTCAGCGAGATACTCCTGCTAAACGCCAGGCGCGTTCTCCTCATGAAGAGCTTGGCATCCGACAGGAGTCTAACAGGCGTAAAGCAGTGATACGTGACTCGCCTAATGATAAACGTAAGGAGAGAGTTACTCCTAGCCCCTCTCCTAATAGAAGTGCTTCTTCTTCGGAAAGGAAGAAATCAAGAGAGGAGACAGAGGAGGGAAGGGAGCCTTCTCCTTCCGATCCTATTAATTTAGATGACGTCTCTGAGGACGAAGTTACTAACAGAGAAGGGCTTTCGAATTACAAAGTTCTTTCTTCTCTTCTCTTCTCTTAGAAGAATATGGAGATGCATTGACTCCAGCCGCTCCTCCTCCTCCTCGCTCTCTGTTTTCAAGTACGAAGGCACACAAGTCTTCATCTTTCCTGAAAATGAAGCCAGCCATATCCATGAAAAGGGCCTTACAATCTCTTGACTCCTGGATCAAGACTAAGAAGGAGTTAGGAAGGACGATCTTTTGCATGCCTCCCGCTAAACTAAGGGGTAGGAGAGGCATATGGTACGAAACGGGAGAAAATATGGGATTGTCTCTGCCCGTTTCAGCTGAATGGCGGGGGGGGGGGACTTTCTCCAGTCTCGTAGACTCGTCGAGGAGACATGCCTTAAATTCAGCGAAAGCAAACATGGGTCTTTCGGAAATGGACCATCTCCTCAAGGGAATTTTTCATACCTTAGAAGTATTTAACTTCCTAGATTGGTCCCTTGGGGTTATTGCTAAGAAGTCCCATGAAAAAGAACAACTAAGCCCTGAAACGTTGCATAGCATCCTTACATGCATCGATAAGGAGGTTCAAGATGGATCGGCGGAAGTGTGCTCCTCTTCGGTGCGGGAATACTAAAGAAGAGAGCGGTGCATAGTGCCTTTCTCACTAAGGCCGTCTCGCCTTCGCAGAGATCCGCTTTGCTGTATGCGCCTCTCTCTGAATATTTATTTCCTTCGCAGTTGGTGAGAGACATTGCCCATTCACTAACTGAGAAAGCCACTCAAGATCTTTTAAGGCAATCCTCAAGGAAAAATAGACCTGTGGCTAGTGAGGAAAAGAAAGCCTCTAGGCCAGCTCAACAACAGCAGCCCTTTCGAGGAGGCCCTCAGGCTAGATCCATCGTCAGTAGAAAGTCAACGGAAAAAAAAAGGGGAAGATCTGCCTTCCGTCCCTTTAAGAAGGGAAAAGGGTGAGAAAATCTTTCTCCAGACACCTGTAGGAGCCAGGTTACAACTTCTTTGCGGGAGCATGGGAAGACATAGGATCCGATCCTTGGTCGATGTCAATAATCAAGAAGGGTTATTAATCCCATTCAAGGAACAGGCCCCCTTGACAACATCACCGAGGGAACTGTCAGCCAGATACAGGGACCCTGTTCTGATGGATACTCTTCGTCAAATGGTGGAGCAGATGTGGGACAAAAGAGCAATAGAGCTGGTACTGGATCCAAGCTCCCGGGTTTACAATCGCTTGTTTCTCGTAGCGAAAGCCTCGGGGGGATGGAGACCGGTACTGGATGTAAGTTCGCTGAACAAATTTGTACAACAACAGAAGTTCAGCATGGAAACGTCTGCCTCTGTACTAACAGCTCTCCGTCAAGGAGATTGGATGGCGTCCCTAGATCTTCAAGACGCATATTTCCACGTCCCGATTCACCATTCGTTGAGGAAGTACCTTCGTTTCATGTTCGAGGGAAGGATCTATCAGTTCAGGGCCCTGTGTTTCGGCCTTTCTACGGCTCCCCAAGTCTTTACAGACTTGATGAAAAATGTGTCAAAACACCTTCACATGAAAGGGATAAATGTCTCCCCTATACCTGGACGACTGGCTCATCAGGGCCAGGTCCTCAAAAGCAGTGTCTGGAGGACCTGTCAACAATCCTGAATTGACAAAGACATTAGGATTAATCGTGAACCTCGAGAAATCTCAGATGGGTCCCCAGCCAGAACGTAGTCTATCTGGGGATTCAGATGGATTCTCGGGGTTTTCGAGTATTTCCTTCTCAAGAGAGAGTAAGGAAAGGCTGTGCCACAGTATTGAGCTTCTTAGAGAAAGAGCGTACTTCAGCGAGGGAATGGTTGAGCCTTCTGGGGACCCTTTCCTCGCTCGAACAGTTCCTCTAGGAAGACTACATCTCCGTCCGCTTCAGTTCTTCCTGAGAAGCAGTTGGAGTTGGAAGACAGGACAGCTCTCGGACACGTTTCCAATCTCATTAGAAGTAAAGCAACAATTAAGGTGGTGGTTGACCCCCTTAAGAAGAAACAAAGGAGTATCCTTAGAAGTTCGGAACCCGCAACCTGACATTGTTCTCAGACGCGTCGGAGACATTGTTTTGGGTGCGACTTTAGGCGGTCCCAAGGAAGAGTGTCAGGACACCTGGTCGGAAGAGCAGGTGTCATGGCACTAAATTGCAAGGAGCTCTTTGCGATTCACCTCGCCGCCTAAGGAGCTTCGAGCAGATAGTCAGAGACAAAGTAATACAGATCAACTCCGACAATACGACCACTCTGGCTTATGTCAAGAAACAAGGAGGAACTCACTCTCTCGCCCTATACGAACTGGCAGAGATCTGCTGATTTGGGCAAATCAAAGGAACGTGGTTCTTTCTAACGAGATTTGTTCAAGGGGAGAGGAACGTGGAGAGCGGACAGACTGAGCAGGAGGTTCCAGGTCCTTCCTACAGAATGGACCCTCCACTCGGAAGTCTGTCAGAACCTGTGGTATCTTTGGGGGAAACCGCAGATAGATCTATTCGCCACGTTTCTCTCCAAAAGGATAGATACATTTGCCGCCATGGCAGAAGATCCCAGGGCTTATGCAATAGACGCCTTTCTCCTGGACTGGTCAGGCTAGACGTGTACGCTTTTCCCCCATTACAAGATTCTGGGGGAAGTAGTCAGAAAGTTTGTGGCCTCGAAGGGAACCAGAATGACTCTGATAGCCCCATATTGGCCATCCCGAATTTGTTCACGGAGGTGATGGAGTGGACAGTGACTTCCCCAGATCTCTTCCAAACAGGATAGATCTGCTCAAACAACCCCACTTCGAGAGGTACCATCAAATCTAACCCGCTCTTGCTCTGACTGCCTTTCGACTATCGAAAGACTTGTCAGAGCGAGAGGGTTTTCTCGCGCGGCGCAAGCGCAATTGCTAGAGCCCGTAGATCATCTACTAGGCGAGTGTACCAGTCGAAGTGGGAAGTTTCAGAAACTGGTGCAGGTCGAAGAAGCTGTCCTCTTCCAATACTCTGTAACCGAAATTGCGGATTTCCTTCTTTTCCTGAGGGAAAAGTCACATCTTTCTGTACCAACAATTAAAGGATACAGAAGTATGCTTTCGTCAGTCTTTAGAAACAGGGGCTTAGACTTGACGAATAATAAAGATTTGCACGATCTCATCCGCTCCTTTGAAACGTCGAAGTCAGTAGAGCCTAGGATTCCGAGCTGGAACTTAGATGTGGTTCTGAAATTTCTGTCCTCGGAAAAGTTCGGACCACCTCATACGGCTTCATTCCGGGATATCACTAGAAAGTGTATATTTCTGCTATCTCTAGCTACGGCTAAAAAAGGTCAGCGAGTTGCACGCCTTGAGTCACGAGTTGGCTTCAAAGAAGATTCTGCGATTGTTCATTCCAGACTTTTTCTTGCCAAAACGAGAACCCTTCGAATCCCTGGCCTAGGAGTTTCGAGGTAAAAGGACTTACTAGCCTAGTAGGCAGAGAAATAGAAAGATCACTTTGTCCAGTTAGAGCCCTGAAATTCTATCTGGACAGAAAAGAAGCGTTGGGAGGCTCACAACAGGTCTTATGTGCTCGGTGAAAGGCCCCAAGAGCCTATGTCTAAAAATGCTTTGGCCTTCTTTGTTAGAAGTGTAATTACCGAGGCTCATAAGGAACTGCCCAGATGACTCTTTAATCTATTAAGAGTAAGAGCTCATGAGGTAAGGGCAATAGCGACATCAATTGCGTTCCAGCGAATATGTCCTTAAAAATATTTTGGACGCAACCTATTGGAGATGCAACTCAGTATTTGCATCTCATTATTTAAAAGATGTGCGAGTAACGGTATGAGAAATGTTTTTTCTCTTAGTCCGTTTGTGTCGGCCACAGACGGTTCTGGGTAAAGGAGAGAGCACCGATCCTTAAATATGTGTACGTAACCCTCTTGTCGGATGTGTTCTTGTGTTTCCTGTGCATGGGAGTGTCAGATGTCGCACGGGGGTGGCGGTTCCTTCACTTCTCTTCATTAGGAAATCGAGTGACAGCATGACTATTAGAGGGGTACAAAATTTTTTGTTTGATTTTGTATGTATGAATTTGAGTTGTGGTTGTTTGCTAAGAGTTTGAGGATGACTCTTAACAATCTTAGAACTAACACGGGTTAGGATCGGGCGTGACTCGGGATCGGTTGTGTGCTCCTTAAAGAAGGCGTGTTGTCATATAAGCGGATTAGCACCCCTTGACAAATGCCAGTTAGGCTCTGCCGAGTAAGTGGATAAGACCCCATCGACAGACCAGCAAGAACTCTTGGCCACAGATCACTATCTCGCTAAGGCTCTTGAGATGAAGCAGACTCCTGGGCAGTAGCCACGAAGTCTTCCATCTAATAAGGTAGGAACAAAGGTTTATTTATACCTACAACATATGTTGTTTACCTGTCCAGTCAGTAAGTTAGCTGTCTCTTGCCCTCCACCAAAGGGTGTCAATCAGCTATGTATATATCTGACAGGTAAGTTGAATGTATGAAAATGATATTGTTATGATACAATAAAGTTTCATACATACTTACCTGGCAGATATATACGATTGAAGACCCACCCGACCTCCCCGCAGGAGACAGGTGGAAGAGAGAATCTGATTAGAAAACGGGAATGGTTCCTAGTCCTGCCACCCAGAGCAGGGCGGTAGATCACCTGACCTACCTGTAGCGAGTGCCGCGAAATTTGAATTTCTGTCGGGGAGGACGGAGTCGATAGCTATGTATATATCTGCCAGGTAAGTATGTATGAAACTTTATTGTATCATAACAATATCATTTTTCCTAACTATACAAACCTGAGGTCCTTTACATATAGTCTCACCTCATGCCACCCCTCACTGCGTTTCCTGGGCCTAAAGCAAAGTGACTCCTCTCCTCGCAGTCGAGCTGACCGCCAACTGCCGGACAAGTAGTTAACTATCGAACCCCCTTGTTCGAAGCTTACGACCGGTTCAGCTGCTGCTAAGTACCTTCCTATTGTTAAAGGACCTCAGGTTTTGTATAGTTAGGAAAAATACAATTTCTGACAAATTGTTATTTTTTATTTTATTTTTTTTTTTTAATGTAACCAGGTCCATTAGGTTTCCTTGTTACGGTGTAGATAATTGTAATAACCTTTTGTTGGAAATTAACTATAGCTCCATTAGGTTTTCTTCATGAGACTCCTTAGACAGTTGCTGTATAGTGTGTCTTGTACAGTTTACAGAATGATTTTTGCAGTGTCCTTTTTAGCATCAGATGCTTTGCTTTTTGTATTCAACATTTTATCCATTCCTTTTAGTCTCCTCTTAACTTTGCCATATTCCAGTTTACACCTCATCAGAACCAATCCTTCAGGTGAGGCGAGACATGATCATCTAATATGCAATAATAGTAATCTTCATATAAAGGAAAGTTCTTTGCATAATCTTCATGTTAGGGAAAGCTTTTTGCATACTGAGTGAATGGGCCTTACCAATGTTTGAACGTTGTTAGGCCTCAGCAAGATCATACCCATTACCTAAAGTCAGCCAGTGGTACACATTACCTGCATCAGGTAATGTGTACCACTCCTGTGAAGAAGTTTGCTTTAGTCCTAAGCTATGGCAGATTTGTAGTACTGAACGTAGTTTAAATATGATTATGGGTTACATTTCATTCATTGACCCTTTCCCCTTATTGCAGTTCAGATTTATTCAATTATTATTACTATTATTGGATGGGTGCAAAACCATGCAACATTGATTTTGTTCATGAAACTTACCTGTCAGATATATATATAGCTGTATTCTCTGAAGTCCGACAGAATTTCTAAAACTTACGACACACGTAGTGGGAGTTAGGGTGGTTAGTACCCATTCCCGCCGCTGGGAGGCGGGTATCAGGAACCATTCCCATTTTCTATCAGATTTCTTCTGTCGCCGGTGTCGTAAACACCTGTTTACACACCTCCGCCTCAGGATTTTGGAAAACTTTTCATATTGCTTGAGTATCCTCTTGGACTTTTTGGTTTTTTGATTGGATGGATAGCTTGGCATAGTGATTTGGACTGTTTTTGATTTTGGCTTAGATTTTTCCCTTAAAAATGTCTGGATGTAGTTCTGCTAGCGCCAGGGTGTGCTCGAAAGTGGAATGCAAGGTTAGGCTTCCAAAAGCCTTGGTTGATCCTCACACATTGTGTAAAGGGTGTAGGGGGCAAGAGTGTAGATTTGATTTGCGCTGTAATGAGTGTGAAAGCTTAGATGATTTGCAATGGAAGACGTATGAATCCTACGTTAAGAAGTTAGAACGTGATAGGATTAGGAGGTCTTCCTCCAGGAGTAAGTCGGGTAGCAGACAGGGTATTAATGTATCCACTTCTAACCCTCCTTTAGAATTTGTGTCTCCTAACCCTGTAGTGTTGCCTTCGGGCCCTCAAGTGGTGTCTGCGGAGGGTAATGCCCTTTCGCTTATTCTAGATTCATTGAAGACGCTTGAATCTAAAGTGCTTGCCCTTGAAAACAGGCAAAATAAGTGCAGTGATAGTGCCCTAGTGAAGTGGAGGGGGCGTCAGATCGGCCCTATAGCGCCTCTAGGCTTGGACCTCTGGGTTGCCGGACTCCCAGGACTCAGGGATGAGGGCGTGTCGAAGGCCGAAGGAGGGTTACGGGGAACCCCCACCGATCTGGCGTCCTTCAGCAGTTCCTGTGGACGCTTCCCAGGCTGCTAAGGAGCGCTGCTCGAGCCGTATCCTTTAAGGCATTGTTTCTCGTCTTCCGAACGTCCTCCCCGCGCAAGGGGTGGGAATCTCGATCGGATTCGCGACCTCTGAAGAGGACTCTTCAAGAGCTGGACGCTTCACGTCATGCTATGTCTGAGTGGCATTCTTCTCCGGAAAGCGTAGCCTTTCCGCCCCAGAAGAAGTATAGGACGTCATCCGACGATGACGCCCTCGAGCGCCCCAGTCGCTCTAGAGCCAAGGCTGTTCCTGGGAGAAGGAAGAAGGCGTCCCCTCGCCCCTCTCCTTCTCGCAAGCGCAGCTCGTCTCCGCGTAAGGAGACATCTCAGACGGAGATCATCATTGCGATGCAGCGGCAACTGGACGCTTTACTGAAACAGAAGGAGACGGTCCCGCGTCGAAGGAAAGACGATAGACTGCCTATCAACGAGAGATCTAAGCAGTTCTTCTCCAATGGCTCCTTTTTCGTCCCCGTCTTCTGATATTTCGCCCTCTAGAGTCGTGTTTTGCTCCCAGGGTTTCATCTAGAGGTGACGTTAGACGCCAAGTTAGAGAGAGTTCTCTGCATGCTCCTCTCCCTTCCCGTAGAGAGGACGCTCGGCGTTCCGACTTCGACGCTTCTGCTGACGACGATTTGCGTTCTGCACCTCTTCGACATGACAGTGTTGACGCTCAACGTTATGTTAGTCGGGCAGTGGATCAAGTTTCTTCGCTGGACGTTCGGAAGGACGCTTCGCGGGACGGTAGAAGAGTCTCTTTGATGGACGCTCGGTTGGACGCTTCGCTGGACGCTCGGTTGGACGCTGATTTGGACGCTCGAGAGAACGCTACATTGGACGCTCAGATGGACGCTCGTAGACGTTCTAGTAAGACCTCTGTGGACGCGAATGTGGAAGTTCGCTGTCACTCGGATGTGGTTCCCGAGACTTTGGCACGTTCGCCTCTAAAAGTGACTCCTGATCCTGTTACTGTTAAGATCCGTTACCCTCGTCTTCTTTTCATCGTTCAGATAGGAGACTTGGAGCTAAAGGACTTCTGCCTCTTCCTTCGGACTTGCACTCGGGTAGGGAAGAAGGAGAACTTAGCGGTTCTTCGGAGGATGTTGATGATGATCAACCTGCTACGTCTGCCTCGTCAGATTATCAAGTTTTGGCACGACTACTTCGTGATTCGTTTGGCGATACTTTCAGCCAGCTGCTCCTCCTTCTCAGTTTTCGTCGTCGAAGACAAGTAAGTCTCCAGGTTTCGGTGGGGAAAGAACATGAGACGTCGTTATCTACGAAAAGAGCTTTCCGGAAGGTAAACGCCTGGATGGAGTCTAGGAAAGCAAAAGGAAGAACTACTTTCGCCCTGCCTCCGTCTAGACTTAGCGGTAAGGCAGGGATGTGGTATGAGACAGGCGAGGAATTAGGATTGAAGGTTCCTACGTCGGCTCAAGGTGATTTCGCCAGCGTGGTGGTGCCTCAAGAGGGCCTTTTAGCATCGACCTAAGGTTTCTTGGACGACGTCCGAACTGGACCATCTTTGAAGGGACTATTTAGGTCCTTAGAAGTTTTCAACTTTTTAGACTGGTGTCTTGGAGCCTTAGACAACCAATCTCGTAAGCCAGACTCGATCAGCTTGGGGGAGCTGTCCAGTGTATTGTCATGCATGGACAAGGCCGTCAGGGATGGCTCAGAGGAGTTAGCCTCTCATTTTTCAGCAGGGGTTCTTAAGAAAAGGTCGCTTTATTGCAACTTCGCGGCTAAGTCTGTCTCTCCCGCTCAGAGGACAGAACTTTTGGTATGCCTCCCTTCTCGAGTCATCTCTTCCCCCAAGCTATGGTGAAGGATCTGGCAGTGAGTCTGCAGGGAGAAACCAGCCACACAAGACCTGTTGCTCAGTCTTCGAGACGTCCGGCTGGCCCTTCAACGCGTCTGGAACGCAACAGTTTAGAAAGCAGAAGCCCTTTCGTGGAGGGACTTCCGCTAGATCGTCTCCTCGAGGAAGAAGCCTTCCTAGAGGTAGAGCCCCTTCCAAGTCTAGGGGTAAGAAGTGAGAGATCGTGCCTTCAGTCACCGGTAGGAGCCAGGCTGCAGTTGTTTGCAGAAGCCTGGAGAGTAAGAGAGGCAGAACACCTGGTCTGTCGACGTCATAGAGAAGGGTTACAAGATCCCTTTCATAAAGCCGCCCCCGTTGACTTCCACTCCCAGGGACTTGTCCCCATCGTATCCGCTAACAAAGCGAAAGATTCTTTTCGACCTGCTCGAGCCGATGCTCGAGAAAGAGCAGTGGAACAGGTTTTTAGACCTGGCAACGCCAGATTTTACAACAGATTGTTTTCTTGACCGAAAACAATCGGGAGGGTGGCGGCCCGTCTTGGATGTAAGTCGTCTAAACCTCTTTGTAGAGAAGCAGAGGTTCAAGATGGAGACACCTCAGTCAGTTCTGGGGGCCTTAAGACCTGGAGATTGGATGGTATCACTCGACCTCCAGGACGCCTACTTTCACGTCCCGATACATCCCCAATCGATTGAAAGTACCTTCGGTTCGTATTGAAAGGGAAGGTCTTTCAATTCAGGGCTCTTTGTTTCGGACTGAGTACGGCCCCTTTTATCTTCACCATCTTAATGAAGAACGTGGCGAGGTGGCCTCCATCTTCCAACATCAGAATCTCGCTCTATCTAGACGACTGGCTCATACGAGCCTCCTCGCAGACCCGGTGCCTGAAGGATTTGAAGACGACTCTGTCTTTAGCTGCGTCCCTGGGACTTCTGGTGAACTTCGAGAAGTCACATCTGACCCCAACACAGTCCATCGTGTATCTGGGGATTCAGATGGATTCAGTGGCTTTTCGGGCTTTTCCGTCCCAGGAACGTCAGCAACAAGGCATAGAAAAAAGTGTCAGCCTTTCTAGGGAAAGATTCATGCTCGGTGAGGGAATGGATGAGTCTGCTGGGGACCATTTCCCTCGCTGGAGAAGTTTGTTTCCCTGGGGAGGCTACACCTCCGACCTCTTCAGTTCTTTCTGTCGGACTGCTGGACAGAAAAAGGACAACTTCGACATGAAGTTAAACATCTCGGAAGAGGTGAAGAACCATCTAAGATGGTGGCTCGATCCGTGGAAGCTGTCAGAGGGCGTATCCCTCAAGCTTCAGAACCCCGACCTAGTGTTGTTCTCCGACGCGTCATCCACGGGGTGGGAGCAACTCTAGTGGGGGGGAGGAAGTGTCAGGTACTGGAGAAGGGGAACAGGTAACCTGGCATATCAACTTCAAAGAGCTGGCAGCGGTTCAATTAGCGCTCCAGTTCTTCCAGAACAAAGTCTCCCGTCGTGTGGTTCAGATCAACTCGGACAAACACCACAGCCCTGGCATACTTGAAGAAACAAGGAGGAACACACTCTCGCTCCCTGTTTTCTCTAGCAAAAGAGATCCTGCTTTGGGCGAAGGAGAGAGAAGTCACAATATTGACAAGATTCATTGCTGGAGTCGAGAACGTCCGGGCAGATCTCCTCAGTCGACAAGGACAGTTATTGCCGACAGAGTGGACTCTCAATCAAGAAGTATGCCAGGAACTGTGGGGTCTTTGGGGATGCCCCTTAGTGGACATCTTCGCAACATCAAGGACGGCGAGACTTCCTCTGTATTGCTCCCCGGTTCTCGATCCGGGAGCAGTAGCAGTAGACGCCCTTCTATGGGATTGGACGGGCCTGGATCTCTACGCTTTTCCCCCTTCAAGATCCTGGGGGAGGTGATGAGAAAATTTGCAAGCATCGGAGGGACGAGGTTGACCTTAATCGCCCCCTTTTGGCCCGCAGCGATCTGGTTCACAGAGGTGATGTTCTACCTAGTGGATTATCCGAGATCTCTTCCATTAAGGAGAGATCTACTCAAACAGCCCCACTTCGAGAGGTACCACAAAAAACCTCTCCGCTCTGAGTCTGACTGCGTTCAGACTATCCAAAACAAGTTGGCCAAGAGCGAGAGGTTTTTCTAAATCAGTGGCTAAAAAAAGCTATCGCCACCGCGAGGAGACCATCATCAATCGCGGTTTACCAATCGAAGTGGGCAGCCTTTAGAAGTTGGTGTAAGAGAAAAGGAGTTTCCTCTACCACTACCTCTGTGAGCCAGATCGCCGACTTCTTGCTTTATCTGAAACAGATCTAAAGTTGGCGTGTCAACTATTAAAGGCTACAGAAGCGTTCTATCTGTAGTCTTTCGCCATAGAGGTCTTGACCTCGCTAACAATAAGGATCTCCATGATCTATTGAGATCTTTCGAGACGACCAAGGTACCACTACCGAAGCTACCTTCGTGGAACCTGGATGTGGTCCTAAAATATTTGATGTCAAATCAGTTTTGAACCTCTTTCATCTTCGTCTCTACGAGATTTGACGAAGAAAACTGTATTCCTAACTGCTCTGGCGACGGCGAAGAGAGTTAGCGAAATACAGGCTATCAGCAAACACGTCGGTTTCAAAGGGCATAATGCAGTCTGCTCTTTGAATATGTCGTTTCTGGCCAAAAACGAAACCCTTCCAATCGTGGCCTAGAACATTCGAGATCAAGGGTATGGCAGAGATCATTGGTCAAGAGCCAGAAAGAGTCCTGTGTCCTGTTAGGGCTCTTAGAGAGTATATTCGTAGAACGAAGGATTGCCGAGGTTCTGCAGAGAACTTATGGTGTTCGGTCAAGAGACCAAACATGCTCATGTCCAAGAATGCACTGGCATTCTTTTTAAGAAACACCATTAAAGAGGCGCACGCTTCTTGCAAAGACAGTGACTTGAAGATACTTAAAGTTAACGCGCACGAAGTAAGGGCTATTTCGACCTCAATAGCCTTTCAGAAAAAACATGGTCTTAAAGACATTTTAAGTGCTACTTTTTGGAGGAGTAACTCAGTGTTCGCCTCTCACTACCTACGGGAGGTGAGAACGACCTATGAAAGCTGTTACTCTCTCGGACCATACGTCGCCGCACACTATTTTGGGGGCAGGAGGTAGCACTCATCCTTTCCCATAGAAAAGGGTAGGTGAGTTTTTAATATTTGTATGTTTATGGTTGTATAGGGTCGGCTGCCGAGTACAGTCGTCCCTTCCTTTAGCCTTTGGTATATGGGAGTTTGTTGTTAGGCTAACTTAGGTGGTGGTTTTTGCCTCGTTGCCCTCGGAAGTATGGTCATGGTCTAGTCACATTGTGGTCCCGTCCCCGTTGACAGATCATCTAGAGCGCACCAACTACATAGGTCACTACCTTGTTGGTAACTCTAGTGAAGCAGAAGCAGGCTTGGGTGACAGTAATCACGAAGTCAGCTATGCTAACAGGTAAGGAACCAAGATGTCAATCATATACATTTATATGTTTTCTAAAATCCTTTTTTCTGTCTCTCCCACCGCCTAAGGTGGGATTCAGCTATATATATATCTGACAGGTAAGTTTCATGAACAAAATGATATTGTTAAGATACAATAAAGTTTGTTCATACTTACCTGGCAGATATATATAATTTTAGTACCCACCCACCTCCCCTCAGGAGACAGTGGAGATAGAAATCTGATAGAAAATGGGAATGGTTCCTGATACCCGCCTCCCAGCGGCGGGAATGGGTACTAACCACCCTAACTCCCACTACGTGTGTCGTAAGTTTTAGAAATTCGGTCGGACTTCAGAGAATACAGCTATATATATATCTGCCAGGTAAGTATGAACAAACTTTATTGTATCTTAACAATATCATTTCTCTTTGATCCCCACAGATGTGTTCTTAATTCCTGAATTATTGAAAGTATGTTGATATTCTTTGAAGTCTCCTGTGTGAATTGTTATTAAAAGTCCTGGTAAAGATTTTACCCATCTTTGTTCCCACAGAAGTTGACAATGCTTGCAGAAATTACTGGAAAACAGGCAGGCACCTTGTTTTGACTGGATTCCTCTTATTTCAGAGGCTTTTCCTTAAATCTGTTAGATTTAATTTACCCAGTAAATATACAGCTGTAGTTTCTAATTCGAAGGCAGCTTGAATTTCCAAATTCACAGTTAGAACTTCAGTGTTTGTTAGGTGAATAGGCTCCCCCCACTCACTGGGGGAGGCAGAGGAACAACTACATGAAAATACCTCAATTTTGTTTCTGCTGTCCAAGAACTAACACGTTGTAGGAGAGCATCTTGCTTTTCCATCGGATTCTATCTTGTTACTTCACTGCAGGAGAGAATCTTATTTTTCCATCGGATTCGATCTTGCTACTTCACTGTGATGAAGTATTTGGCCTTGTAGCCACTTTTTCATTATTAATTTAGATTGAATTTGTCGTTTAATCAAATTTTTGGTTAAGAAGGACTGTGGCGAAAGAGGGCCAGAACCTTGGATAGTGCAGGTTTTAAAGGTAGGCTACTCAACTCCATTCACAGAGAAGCCACCTCTGGTGGACACTCCGATCACATTGACAGCTTACTCTGTAGGATCGGGAAAAAATTTGTTGGCCCTTGCACAAGAAATACTATCATTAATAAATAAAGGGTCAACAGAAAAAGAATACAATAAATATCATTTATGAATATTTGAATTAAGTAGCATTTCATATATTCAAATATGTATGTATTCTAAAGTAACGCTAATGCGTATGTTATAAATATATGAAATAGCATTTCATATATTCAAATATGTATGTATTTTAAAGTAACAGAAATACTGTATGTATTTTAAAGTAACAGAAATACTGTTTACCTTCTAAAATAAAAGTTTATTTTAAAAAGTTTTCATAAAGTCTCAAAACAAATCCGGTTCTAATATTAAGGAATAAAATAAATATTTGCAAATAACTGATTGCTCAAATTATTAGTAGAATTCAAAGTAATCAAATTCAGTAACCGATTATGATACCCGTTAATGACGTATCATCAAGATTACTTAATGCAATTGTAACCAAAGCCTGTAAGTAAAAAAACAGACGCAAAAGTATTTGGTCTATGTACTTGAGTAGTGATACATTCAAGAACTATTTATAAGGCAAAGGCAATTATTTTTCCCCAGAGATTGCAAGTGTCTTGATTGATAATATGAATAGTAAATAATCTAAGTCAAGATTCATCCTGTTTGAAGGCTATGAATGCATTTTGGACCCTCGAGCATGGGCGACAGCTGCCTTCCTATTGGACTGGTTCAACCTAGAAGTTGATGTGTAAGAGAGTGCTAAACAAACTCCAATCTCATCATAATGTCCGCATAACTAGTAGCTCCATATTAGCCGCAAAAAGAATGGTTCCCTGACCTATGTACCATCCCTATAGTAGACTACCTGAGGCTACTCCCCACCATGCCAGAGCTGCTCAGTCAACCCCATTTCTGGAGGCTTCACCAAAACTGTCCACTCTGGCCCTGACAAGGTTCTGACAAGTCATACTCCTTCGTTTTAATGGTTTTTCACGAGCTGCGTCCCAAGCAATTGAAAGTAGCAGACGACATCTTCCAACAAAGTATATCAGACGAAGTAGTCAATTTTTAGCTTGTAATGTATAAGAAATGACGTCTCTTCTAAAACAACTCTGACACAAATAGCGGATTTCCTCCTGTATCTAGGATCTGAGATGTTAACTTTGTTGAGGATGTTTGTGTACAATGTTGCGCATCGCGCTCGTCTTTTGTTTGTGATGTTTGTTCATGTTTATGTTGTGAGCGGGAAAGGGGAAGCGATTGGAAACGGGGTAGACACTTGTCAGGTTGGGACTGAGAGGTAAATAAACACAGTTTTTTTATGTCTGCCTTTGATTAACCCTGCCACTGGTCTACACGATCAACATGAGAGGGGTCGGAAGTTATCAATAATTAGGGTTGTAGATCTCTGCCAAGTTGTGGATATTTTGCAAAGCAAGACATCTCAGACCTCATTATATCTTTGAAAATGCAGTCAACCTAAAGAAGGAGCAGCTGGTTTCCTGGAGATTGGACGTAGTCCTTAAATGGCTTTCAGGACCACAATTTGAACCTCTGCACTTGGCATCCAAAAGTACATGGGACACTTATCTTATGACTGGAGGGCAAACAAAAATCTTAGGTATTTTTCATGGTAGTTGTCTCTCCCACCTAGCGAGGGGGTTGGAGACATTCACCTAGTAGGACATTGAAGGAAGTTTTTAACCTAGAAATTTGGAAATTCAAGCTGCCGTCGAAGTAGAAACTACAGCTGTATAGTTACTGGGTAAGTGTTAATAAAACTTATTATAAAAGTATAATTTTCTAGGTAAGCATAAGTTAAAACATGGACATGTTCTAGAAATGGCAAGTAGTTTTGCAGTTGGTCAACATTGTAGCTGTTAAATAGCCAAAACTATGTGATGTCGGTGTACAATTGTTCAGATTTATTGTAGTGCTACATCTGGTTTAGTCAACCATAATTTTTTTGTCTAGAATATAGTAAACCAAGACTAGTCTTTTCTGTTAACCCAGTTTTTTTTTTTTTTTTTTTTTTTTTTTTTTTTTTCTTTTTTTTTTTTTTCTCTCTTTCTCCTCCAGTGAAGATAAATTTACACAAAGAATGCAGATAAAATGCAACTTGTATTCCCCTAGTAAATATATCTGCCAATCTCCAGTCTTTGGGAAATAAGTTTCATCCTTTGAATCATTATTCTTTATTGACTGTTTTTTTAAAAAATGATTGAGTACAATGATTGGCTTTACTTTGTTACCAGAGTTTCCATACAAAATCTTTATTCGTATCCTTAATGGCTTTCAGGACCACAATTTGAACCTCTGCACTTGGCATCCAAAAGCCCACCCTCCTCCCCTTACATGACACTTATCTTATGGACTGGAGGGCAAACAAAATTTAGGTATTTTCATGTAGTTGTCTCTCCCTCCTAGTGAGGGGGTTGGAGACTATTCACCTAGTAGACATTGAAGGAAGTTTTTACCATAAATTTGGAAATTCAAGCTGCCGTCGAAGTAGAAACTACAGCTGTATAGTTACTGGGTAAGTGTTAATAAAACTTATTATAAAAGTATAATTTTCTAGGTAAGCATAAGTTAAAACATGGACATGTTCTAGAAATGGCAAGTAGTTTTGCAGTTGGTCAACATTGTAGCTGTTAAATAGCCAAAACTATGTGATGTCGGTGTACAATTGTTCAGATTTATTGTAGTGCTACATCTGGTTTAGTCAACCATAATTTTTTTGTCTAGAATATAGTAAACCAAGACTAGTCTTTTCTGTTAACCCAGTTTTTTTTTTTTTTTTTTTTTTTTTTTTTTATCTCTCTTCTCCTCCAGTGAAGATAAATTTACACAGAATGCAGATAAATGCAACTTGTATTCCCTAGGAAATATATCTGCCAATCTCCAGTCTTTGGGAAATAAGTTTCATCCTTTGAATCATTATTCTTTATTGACTGTTTTTTAAATGATTGAGTACAATGATTGGCTTTACTTTGTTACCAAGAGTTCCATACAAAATCTTTATTCTGGTTGGGTGCCTGTGGTAAGTGGGACCATTTTCTTATAGATAATGTCATTGTATTTAGAATTGCCACATAATTTTGTTTTGGTAGGGCATTTCCTATGTTGCCCTCTGGAGTTTGTGCTCCACAAATTTCAGGTCTATGACATGTCGACAGCCATGTTGTAGATGTCTGCCAGGAGAATCAGTTGCCATTTGGCTAGTGTTAAAAGAGTTTATTCAAGGTAAAAATGATTTCTGTATTTTTCTGTTTCAGGTGCTATGTTGGAAACTGCACAAATGTTGTTAACCAAAGGCTTTCATCCATCCAACATTTCTGATTCGCTTCTTCATTTCGCATCAAAAGCGGTAGAAGTTCTGGAGTCTATGGCCATTCCAGTTGACCTATCGGATCGTTCTTCTCTTCTGAAGAGTGCGAATACCTCTCTTAATTCCAAGGTACTGTTGAGTAAAATATTTACTATTATGCCATGAATAGAGTAAATGATCTACCTTCAAATTATTTTAGAGTTTAGGAGGTTTGCAATATGATCATAGAAATTTTTACTGTACTTGAAAAATCATTGCATGTTCTGTTTTACGATGTTAGCGTAGTTGTTGCATTCTGTAACATTTTTCAAAGGTTATGGGTGAAAGTTCATATAGTCAAACTCATCCTTTTTGGCCACTGAGGCGTTGGTCGAATATACCGGGGATTTTCCCCACCGTTGCCACGTCTACCCAGGTACCTCTCTCTCTCTCTCTCTCTCTCTCTCTCTCTCTCTCTCTCTCTCTCTCTCTCTCTCTCTCTCTCTCTGAGATTGATCTTTGTTATTTTGTCTTTGTTTCCACACCACCATGAAGGTAAAAGTCAAGGTGCGTTTTTTTTATAGAGGTCTCCCCAGTAGGCCTAATCCTCTCCATGCTGTTTAATGAGATTCTTCGTCTGAGCTGTCCTCGATGTTAATGACGAATGACTATAAATCGCTCAACTGCTATATCTTGCTTCGCATCTTGTTCTATAAGTTTCTCAGCGTGTTTTATTGCCTGCTTCCAGTTTTCCTCTTTCACAGTGTTTAAAGCATCTTTGACTAAATGCTTAAGTTCAGCAATTTTGAATGTATTTCTCTTGGATATGTAAGTTTTTACTTGCGCCCATATAAGCTCTATTGGGTTGTATTGACAGTGGTATGGGGGTAGTCGTACAACTTTATGTCCTGCTTCTAAAGCAAGTGTGTCAATCACGCAAGTTTTCTTTCCATTAGTCATTTTTTGCGAGTTCAGAGAACTCCACTTTCAGCATGTCGTCACGTAGATGTGCACCCTTCTTAGTAAGCCAGTCCTTTATTGCTTCCTTTCTCCAAGATTTTGTTGGGTTTTTGTCAAGCACCATCGTGTGGTATGATGCGTTGTTCATCACAATTACAGACTTCGGGGGGGATGTTGGGTAACAACTGGGTTTTAAACCATTGCTCAAAAACTGCAGCATTCATCTGCTTTTGATAATCACCATCATTTTTTGCTTGGAAAAATAATTCAGCATTCTCGACAAAGCCTTCTTTCGTTCCTGCATGTAGAATGATGAGGCAATTTCCTTTTCCCGTAGGCAGCTTTACTCCTGTTGCTTGTTTGGAGGCCATGTCAGTCCAACACTTTGCAACAGTGTAATTTTGATTGATCCAGGTTTCGTCAAGAAAAACAAGGTTTTCAAAGGACCGTCTGACTTGCCACATCTCTCAAAAATCTCTTGCGAGCAACAGCAACATCATTTCGTTCCATAAGGAACTTACTTCCATCAACTTGAGAAAATCGGAAGCCAATCTGCAACAGGGCTCTTCGAAGTGATTCAACGCTACCATTGTAAGATATTTTCTCCTTCAGCTCTTCCATGACTTTGTTGAGAGTAGGGATTTCACTTCTCTCGTACAATGCCAATACAATTCTTCTTAGGATACACTTATCAAAGTCATCAAAGTTAATAACTGTTGCAGGCTGAGTTTTTGTTGGCGAATGGAAGACAGGTTTCTTGTGTTCAGTTTGGTTTGCTGCAGATCCTTCTAACTCCTTTCACTTGCTTTGGTGGCTTTGGCTGTCCGAGCAAGGGATTGAGTGAATGGTAACAAAGGTGCACCGCTGGCCTTTTCATCTAAAAAAGTACCAATTTACATTGTAAATTGTTTCCTTTGCTTGACTATGCAGGCGGGAGCAGCGAAGAGTAGGAGATATATCCATGTTGGGTCAGTGACTCAGTGACACAGAATGACCTTCGGTGTCCGCAGACGGAGAGAGGTGGCCGCAGAGCACAATGACCGGTGTTGTCAAATCTCAGGAAAACATTTTTAATATCAATTCTCTTATCAAAAACGTAGTCATTCTTAGATAAATGAAGTTTTATTATAAGACAGTGTAATTACCATATATTTAGTTATTATAAAAAATATCAGACACATTTCGTCGTCACTGCTGTGGCATATTTATAGAATTGTGGCAACTGTGCGGAAAATCTAGGCTTAACACGGCCAACGCCTCAGTGGCCAAAAAGGATGTGTTTGACTATAGTTGACATTGGTGTTTTGTGTGAAAGGCAACAGATTGTATAAATGTAATTTGTACTTTGGATACATACTATACAGGCAGTCCCCAGGTTACGACGTTCCGAGGTTAAGGCGCTTCTCAATTATATTCATCAGACATTGTTTCCAGGGTTATGACGCATGTTCCAGGGTTACGCCTACAACGCTGATCTGGCAGATGAAATATGACCCCAAATATGCAAAATAATTAAAATTTTAAAGGTTTTTTTATGAAAAATGCAATAAGAATGCAGTTTACATAGTTTTCAATGCACCCAAAGCATTAAAAGTAAGGTTTTCTTAGGATTTTGGACGATGTTCCGGCTTACGACGATTTTTGGCTTATGACGCGTCTCAAGAACGGAACCCCCGTCGTAACCCGGGGACTGCCTATAGTGATTTGTTCCTACATGATATACAAACCCTTGGTCCTTTTCATCAGGAATTACTTTCAGCGTAGGCTGGAATATGGCTGTTAAATTCTTGAACAAGGGGGTTAGGCAGTAACTACGTCTTGTAGGTGGATATGCCCACCTGATTGGATGTAAACACTCCACTTTGCTTTCGGCTGTTTTCCAAGGAAGATGTATGTTTGTGAGCTCTTGCTGACTAGCTGTTAATCACGATTTCCTGGTAGGATCTTTTTATATTTTGAGTGAATACATATTGTACTTAACTTTAATAATTAATATACAAACGTAATTTTTGTGATAGCCTTACCAGCTGCCTTTATCCTTCATGTGTTGATGATCAGCGGCAAGGGTGCCTACACTTATTACATATTTTCGCCCTTTAACTATCAGGACGAAGCAGTGTTTTCATTTGAAATTTATGCTTACACTTTGGAAATTACTGAGGCTTGCCCGCTTATTGTCTCGCAAAAGTCAGGTTTTCTTGCTGAGCACGCTCTATCACAAGTGCTTGGATAGCTAGAAGAGCCTTCACCAGTACAGATGAGTTCGCTCATCAGTCTGGTTTGGAGTTATGCAAACCTTGGTAATGTATGCAACACCTTGTAGGTGAATGGTCAAGTACCGTCCCTGTGTCTTGGACCTTAGGGTCCTAACATGTAGGACAGCAGACACAGAAATCCCTCTTTAGCCTAAGAACAGTTAATTGGGAATTGGGAAAAGTGATAGTTCTTCGCTGACGATCACCACTCGTGATTATGTAGTGGTGATCTGCTCAGCTCACTCGACTCGGTTTGGCTGAGCTCTCTGCTCTTGATCAGTGCGATCCTTTGCCATGCTTCCATGGCCTAAGAAGAGGTAGGTAGTTTCTCTGCCCCTGAGAAGTCAAACTTGAGACTTCTAAGGGTCTATCCTTTCACTGGGGAGGAGGGAGCAGTTGGCTGTCTCTTCGGCTCGCCTGCTTTTTCTGGAGCGGGAACTGGAATGCTATTTCCACTTTTGTAAGTGAGGAATGGCTATTCTTCAAATGCCAAGATAGATGTCACTGTTCCTCTGGACAGTGCATCTGAACGAGATAGGAGGTCCTCGGTGTAGCCCTCTTTGTGAGGTTCAATCACAGAGAAGATAGATGCATAGCAAGACGTGGCAAGTTCTCGCCAGCTTTTACTGCATTTATCTCTGCTCAACTTTCGCTCGCGTTCACGCAAACGAAGCAGTTGTAGGAAATAAAAGTTTTGTGTGATAGAGTGAGAACACCGTAAGTTCAGAGAGGAACGGGCAAGAACAGTCAATCCTCTCTCTCTCTCTCTCTCTCTCTCTCTCTCTCTCTCTCTCTCTCTCTCTCTCTCTCTCTCTCTCTCTCTCTCTCTCTCTCTCTCCCCTCTAAGAAATGAAGGGAAATTAATGAATGAAAAAAATGAAATATGCAACATATTAGCAGAAAGATAAGAGTATTTACCCCTGGAATTGATAATGAAGATAATGATACAGGAATAAGGGATGAAAATCTTTTATATATTTGGCAAAGTATGTATGTATGATTGGTATGGGCGCCCGGGCTGTCGGTCTGATGGGACCGAGATTCGGAACGGAGATGGGTTTCCACCCTGGGAAGGTCGAAACCTATGTTCGGGAGCCCGGAAACCCCCAGGAGCCTGGGCTCCCAAAATTTCTACCTCCCCCCTCCCCCCTCTGAAGGGTGAGAAGGGATTCCCTGAAACAGCTGGTTTTGCTGTGAAATAGGGCTGGCTATGCCCGTAGACTTAGTTACTTTACAAATTTCTGTATACATATGATTTATCATTTGGAAAAGAATACTATAGTGTAAACATCAATGTGGTTTATCTAGACTTTGCAAAAGCTTTGTACAAGGTAGACCATAATATATTAGACAAGAAAATTAGAAAACTTAATATTGTGGACAAAGTAGGAAGATGGATAAAAGAATTTTTACACAACAGAAAACTGATAGTTATTGCATACAATGAGAAACTGGATGAAGCTAAGGTAATATCCGGTGTGCCACAAGGTACAGTGTTGGCTGCATTGTGGTTTGTTATTATGATTGCAGACAGAGACAGTAATGTTAAGGACTCGGTAGTGAGTAATTTTGCCGATGTCACAAGAATAAGTCGAGAAATTACTTGTGATGAAAATAGGAACTCGCTACATACAAAGAGACCTTAACAGAGTATACAAATGGGCAGAGGTAAATAGGATGGTATTTAACTCTGATAAATTTGAATCCATAAATTATGGAGATAAAGAAGGAAAGCTATATGCATATAGGGGACCTAATAACGAGACAATCACTAATAAGGAAGCAGTTAAAGACCTTGGTGTGATGTTGAATAGGAACATGTTATGCAATGATCAAATAGCAATTCTATGGGCAAAATGCAAAGCAAAAAGGGGAATGTTATGGCACTCCAAAAGAAGAAAAGCTGAACACATGATTATGCTTCATAAAAAGTATGTTCATAGTCCACTTGTGATATGGTACCCACACTACCAAAAGGATATTGCACAAATAGAGTGTGTACAAAGGTCCTTTACAGCTAGAATAGAAGAAGTTAAGGATCTTGACTACTGGGAAAGACAATCATTAAAATTATATAAGCTAGAAAGAAGAGAATGTTACATGGTAATACAGGCATGGAAACACATGGAAGGAATTGCCGAAAACATCATTGAGCTAAAAATATCAGAAAGAGCAAGCAGAGATAGAATAATAGTGTCCAAAACTATACCAGGAAAACTAAGGAAAGCACACAGGACATTAATCCACTACGCACCAGCATCAACAATGCAGCGTCTATTCAATATATCAGGAGTAAGCTCATAGATGTGTTTAAGAATAAGCTCGACCAGTATCTAAGCTGCATCCCAAACCATCTAAGATTGGAAGATGCAAAATATACTGGAAGATGCATTAGCAATTCTCTGGTAGACATTAGAGGTGACTCACACTGAGGGACCTGGGGCAACCCAAACAATATGTAAGGTCTGTAAGGTAAGGTCTCTACTTCCTGGTTACATCGGAATGAACAAGGCAATAAGAGGAATTCTATGGAGTTTACTACTCAGAATTCAAATCCCAGAGACTATGTTTTTGGTTCAATCTTAGAATCTTACCAAACATATGTCAATCTGTTCAAGATGGATAGCACCGAGGAATTTGAACGCCTCTACAGTGTTACTGTTTTTGGGAACAAACAGCTCGGCTTGAACTAGTTATCTTCGGTGTCCTGTTATTGCCGTAGAAGTCTCCCTTTGGGAAACTTTACCTCCGCTCTCTTCATCAGAGAATGAAGGTGGTGTGCTTCCAGTCCTTATCTTGTCTCTTGAATGAAAAAGAAATAAGCTGGAGCACAATTTACAGGAAACTATGAATATACTTGCATACTATTCTCCTTGTGACATCTGAGTTTCCAGATTTGATTTTGAGATGACTAATGGTATTGTTTGCTAACTCTGCAACATTTGCATTATCACCGAACAAGAGGGTTTCTTTCCCTCCCATTTCGGTTAAAATGCAGATGCCTGAGTGTATCTCTTTATGCTTGATGGTTCTAGCCGAACACAGTCCATCATGGAATGCACTACCAGGCAACTCTGTGTAAGAGTCGATCGAGGGGCAGAATGCTGCACTTCGCTTTGAGATGCTGTTTGTATTGGTACTGTTTCTTCTCTGTTGAGGATTAACTATCAATTCGAATCTTTCTGCCCCGGCAATCACACACTTAGGTCTCTGGTTGGCTCGGAATTCTCGCATAAGGCCCATGTCTTATGCTCAACATTTGCCGCTGCGAGAATTTTCAGACATATATCTCAGACTCATTATCATCTTTCTGTTTACCCCACGGTATAACAGAAGTCTGTGGTAGTCTACTGTCCCATCACACCTGCCCCATTGGCCACTGTGATGACGCAGAATGATTTTCTTCAGACAATTAGTACCTTTTCTTAATTAACCTGTAACTCAAGACAACCTTTCAGGCCTCCCATGAGTGTCTGGTTATGCTCGATGGTTCTAGCCGAACGCATTCCATCATGGAATGCACTACCAGGCAACTCAGTGTGAGAGTCGAGCGACTGTCAGAATGCTGCACTTTGCTCTGAGATTTTGTTCGTATTAGTACTGTTTCTCCATCATCGAGGATTAACTACCAGTTCGAATCTCTCTGCCTGGCAATCACAGACTTAGGTCTATGGCTGGATCGGAATTCTCGCATAAGGCCCATGTCTCGTGCTCAACATTTGCCGTTGCGAGAATTTTCAGACAGAGATATATCTCATTAGACTAATTATCATCTTTCTGTTTACCCCACAGTATAACAGAAGTCTGTGGTAGTATGGTAGTCTTCTGTTCCATCGCACCTGCCCCATCAGCCACTGCAATGACGCAAAATGATTTTTTTCAGAACAATTTGAGTTTTGTCTTCTAATATACGTTTTCTAATTTGTAAGCTGTTCAATTATTCTTTGTTCACCCCGAATTGAAAATGAATAACGGAAGATTTCGCCTGTTCCCTGCCTGACTAGCTTTGCTTCCAGAGTAAACAGAAAATTCCTCCCTGATCCAACCCACAAGAAGCAGTTCTTCAGGCAGTACAATCCCTGTGTTTTCATTACTGAAAGACTATGCCTTCATTGCAAGCTCTGACTTTCTCACCGAGCGGCAGTGAAATAATGGATTAACTATTTCCGTCTCCTGTAAAACACCAGGGATTAGAGCAGTCTTCCCCTGGTTGGTGTCATCAATGGGACTTTTTTTGTGATCAGAATCGTGAGAATTCACTTCTCTCCTATTCAGCTGTGAAGACGTAGGTCCACATTCACCTAAGTCATTCACTAAGTAGTATTGTTTCTCCTTGGTTGCGATTCAACTACTGATGAAAAACTTTTGTCTTGCCATCACAGGGACCTTGGTCTCTAGAAGGCCCTCGCAAGAATCATCATCTCGTCTCTCAACATCGTTGGTGAACAAGATAGACGATTTGTATGGTTCCTTCTCAACATTACTGTTAAAAAGGCGGGTGTCATGTCGTGACTACATCTCGGATGCGCAATCATTCGGCATCTGTTGAAGAGTCCTAAACCTTCATGATCTCTTATCCTTTGGACTGTATTGGTTGATCCAGATCAACCATTACTTTGTCCTATTGATTTGTTGCTGTACCTAAGAAGGATCAACACCCTTCATTGAGTATCGATACCTTTATCCATTGCGGACTTCCAGTGCAGAAGTTTCTAATGACACGTCTTCGTCCGAGTCTTTCGATATCATGAGGAACTTCCCTGCAGTTTGGTACATCCGTTCGCTCTCTCGGAAAGCAAGCAGTACTAGTGGCTGGGTACTTTTCATCACTCCGAAGAATATGTCGGACTGGAAGATAGATGCGGTCTTGGTCTTATTACGACCACATTTATATCTTTCTTCCTTTGGGTCTGCCACAGGTCCTTGGAACCTTTTTTTCTTAGACCCATGATGGATGCTCACAAGTTATGTTTACTTACCCAGCTCTGTCAAGTGGATAAGTGGCGTTTCGCATATGGTGTGCGGTTCTAGAGGTAAGAAGGATGCAAGAGTCGCTGGCCTCTCCACCTTCCCCTCCTAGTCCTTCCACTCCTCATCCTTCAGGTTTGGATAGGACTCAAACGTACGCTTGCTGGTTGGGCGGTTGATGTAGTAAGCTTGCACATCGAGTTTCCTTTCTATTTTTTTTTTCAACAGATTCATAGAAGCAATCCCACTCCTTCCTCTAGCAAGGGGAGGGAGACTGGAAATAATGCAAACCCTTCCCAGAACTTTGGATTCATGCTTCCAACTCTAAATATTCTTCCCAGCCCTTTTTCAGATAAGTCACGATTCCTCACTCATTTGAAAAAGTTCCAGAAGTCTGACTTGATCATGCAGTTCCTATACTCCAAGTTGTCAGAGGCAGGGCGCTCCTCCTCGCTCTCACGACCAGGAGGAATAGCCCAGGTGTGCTAAACTTCAGTCAGTTCTAGAGGCTCACTCATATTCCTCCCACCAATCGGTGAGTCTTCCTAATGTAAAGGACTGAGGGTTTGTATATCATGTAGGAACAAATCACAACTTTTGAAAATAAATTGTATTTTTCCTAACC
Source organism: Macrobrachium nipponense (assembly GCF_015104395.2). Lineage (NCBI taxonomy): Eukaryota > Metazoa > Arthropoda > Malacostraca > Decapoda > Palaemonidae > Macrobrachium > Macrobrachium nipponense. The sequence goes on along the minus strand of NC_061100.1, from coordinate 133,620,045 downwards.
ATACAGACCTGAGGTCCCTTACATTAATGCCCACCTCATGCCACCCCTCAATCAGAAACCTGGCTGTATTCCAGCCTACATTGAAAGTAATTCCTAATGTAAAGGACCCCAGGTTTGTATAGTTAGGAAAAATACAATTTATTTAAAAGAATTTTATTTAAAAAAAAATGTTGATTTGTTTTTAAATAACCTAATACCGGGCATATACATGCAGTGGGCTTGATATATTAGTCATACACTTGCAGTTGCTTACAGAATAATTTTTTTTTTTATAATGTTTATAGTGAAAGGATATAAGAATCACTACAATCAAAGCACATTACATGTCAAGATTTGCTTTGTCAGTCTTCATTGTGAATTCTCTAAAAAAAAATTAGGAGTTTTTTTATTTGGAATGTTGGTGTAAATAGTTGTCTAGTAGGGATGAACACTTGCCAGTGATTGTTCAATATATTGTTTATAATTTTGGTATTCTCATAGCAAACCTGTGTTGGCTGTGGATATTCTAAATTCTGTTGGTAAGTTATACTGTTGTGAAGTCCAGACTAGTACAGAAATCAGGTCTTGGAATTATCTGGCCATTTGTTTATTGGTTTTTTACTTATAAACCTTTACCAATATTCATGAACTTTTACCAATAATCATGGCACATTGTTGTTGATAAGATTAGCAAGCTGTTTGAGCTGGTGGTAGGAGCTTTTTCACATAATATGTGGTGTCATGATTGACTTACTCTTGTAAAGGTTGAGAACTTTCCTGTAATAAGAGGCAATTGTTTTTTTGTCCTTACAAAGATATATGAAAAATTATTTTGTCCTTGCGAACGGTTCCAAAGGTATATGAACAATTCTTTTTTTCTTTGTGGTTCCAGGGGTATATGAAAAATTGTAAGTTCTATTTTGTAAATAATTGTGCTTTTTTATTTGGACAAAAAATTATAATTTTATCTGTCTTTCAGGTTGTTCATGAACATTCTGGCATGTTAGCCCCAATGGCTGTAGATGCAGTTCTCAAAATTGTAGATCCAAGCCAAGACACAAATGTTGACCTTCATGACATTTGCATCATAAAGAAACTTGGTGAAACTGTAGAGGACTCACAGTTGGTTGATGGCATTGTTTTCACACAAAAGACTCAGGGTTTTGGAGGACCTAACAAAATGGAGAAGGCTAAGATTGGTCTGATTCAGTTCTGCATCTCGCCACCTAAAACTGATGTAAGCATAAATGCACCTATTGATTGTTGTACTTGGTGTGACACATTTGAAGAAGTCTTGCTGAGTATGAGACATTTAAAGAAATCTTGCTCAACTTGGGTTTAGTATGCCTTTATGTACATATATATAACGGCAAAGTTTGTGATTATGGTATTGTTATTTATGTAAAGAATGGTGATTTTAGTCATGTTATTTCCTCTACATGTGGGAAAAGGGTATATGGAGAATGTTTTTAGGGTTTATATTTTTGGGTAATTTTGTTTTCTGACAGGATGATACTGCTTATGTAGTTTGACATCAATTGTAAGTACGCCCAAAGGCTCATATGATAAATAATGCCATCAGGTGGTTATGATAAATACTCATTTGCCTTCACAGTAACAGGAAACCATGTATTTTCTAGAGTAGTGTGCCTGTAGATCAGTATTTTGCTGTAGGAAGTACAGTATGTACTTGAATTTCTTACACGTTATTGGAGTCAATTACACAGCTGTGGTGTTTTTTGCTCAGGTGTTATGGTATGGTCATAAAAAGTCTGCTGTTTAACATTTGTTAATTAAATACTGATAACCTTTGAGGACACTAAAAGGGGAATTTTTTTTATTCAGATTACAAGTTGAGAAAAGCATGCAGTAGCATTAATAACATTTTATATTGAGTAACATTCCAAGGTTCAAAGGTCTTGTCTGGAAGTGTTCTTAAATGATAAGTGAGAACATAAAGATTGAGAGGGTACAAAATAATATGTTTGTAAGAGAAGTGAAATGTTAGGAAGATTCAAAGGGCAGGCACAAAGGAAGACACTTTCTTAATGAGAAGTGAAAATGTGGAAAGGGTTCTGGAAACGTTGGACAGATAGAAGGCAAGAGACAAGGAAATTGAATGAGAACTTCAAATGGAGGATGTAGTTAAAGGTTACTGCAAAGTGTACTATTTTGATGATACTTTTTATTTTTAGCTCTCATGGTGGTTAGATGTTGACTGAATTATTACTCATTCAGTTGTATTATGAAATAGTTGGGTTTAATTGAAAATGGAGGTTCTGACAAATCCTTTTATTAGGTATGCTTCTTAAACTTGCAATTCATTGTTGACTATATTTTGGATATTCATACAAAAAATGTTACTTCGGTGTTATTCTGCAGTCTGTATAAAAAAGGATTTGATCTTGAGAGCTATTCATCGAAGTTTCTTGGGTCAAAGGTGTGACAGATTGTAAGGTGAGTCAGTTACTTGTCCTTCCGATGTGGTGAGTTTTCATTTCCAACAATAGGCATGATTTTTTCATTCATTACTATCATGTTCTTTGTTCCATATATGCTGCCATATATTGATTTTAATGGGTTTTAGTCATAAGTAATCAGTTAGTAGGATGTCTTTATGGTGATTCTGTCCTAGTACTTGCAACTGTGGCTGCTTTATGTCTTCATTTCTCTAATACGTACATGGGTAGGAATTTTACATAAAGTATTTCTACATTTTACTATTTTAGAATTGGTGAATTGAAAACTTTAGTCTTAGCTGATTGAGAGTGATATCGATATACTATTATTAACTTTTTTTTTTTTTTTTTTTTTTTTTTTCTCCTCTTGATAGATGGATAACACAGTGTTAATTCGAGACTATGCTGCCATGGACCGTGTCTTGAGGGAAGAGAGACAGTATATTCTTAATATAACAAAGAAAATCAAAGCTGCAGGTTGCAATGTTCTTTTGATTCAAAAATCAATTCTCAGGTAAGAATATTAAATAATGTATGTACAGATGTCGATGTGGAGTTTTTACTGAAAATACATTGTATTATATATTTTACAGTTTAGCTATAAAAGTGGAGAGGCTATTGTGTGCATTCTTTTGCCCATCTTTTATCCACTGTTGTCCTTTCTTGTTGTTGCTTTCACCACCTATTCATGTAGAGGGTGACACTTGCAATAAACAAAATTTTGGAGATGTAGGTGATTCTGTAAAGGTGTGAAGCCAGTGCCTAATCCTTTCTCTTTTTCATGTACTTGTTTGCTTCATTATTTGTCGATAAATTACTTATGTTCCTCTATTCTGCACCTGCTTAATATACTGTGTATCCTCAGCTGTTCTTTTAATCTCTAATTCTTTTATTATTTAAAAAAATACGTGACATTACCATGTTTTTTGTTGAAATATATTTGAAATGTACTTTGGAGCCTCTTCATTTATGGTTGCTGTTTGCTCAAATTGCAGTAGTTTTATATTTCTATAAATTTTGTGTGACAAGTGTGCTTTCACTCATAAAATTACATATTTGTTTTACAGGGATGCTGTCAGTGATCTTGCACTTCATCTACTAGCTAAACAAAAGATTATGGTTGTGAAGGATATTGAAAGAGAAGACATTGAGTTTGTTTGCAAAACTCTTGGTTGCCGACCTGTTGCATCTCTAGATCACTTCACACCTGAATGCATGGGGTCTGCAGAATTGGCAGAAGAGATACAGGCTGGTGGCAGCAAATTTGTAAAGATTACAGGCGTACAGAACCCTGGTAGAACAGTATCCATTTTACTCAGAGGCAGTAACAAACAGGTAATTATTGCTTTCAGTATTTACATGAATACCACATAATATATTAGAATTATCTTGAATTGTGAATTCTGTTGTGAGCATTGAATGCACATTGGGATCACAACCTGACAACTTGATCTCAACAGTTATTGTTATATATCAGGTACATCCAAGTCTGGAAAAATAAAAATCATACTGTAAACTTGAAGTATATATCATATAAAAGTGGGTACTGCCTTCAGTAATGAAAGAGTTCATGTGAGAGATTTTGAAGCGAATAATGCCAAAGTGTGCATCCTAAAATACCAGTGCTCTTGCATTCATTACAAATGCTAGACAGCCCTTCTTGCATAAAGACCACTATTAAAGTGGAATCCATCTGGCTCTGGGAAAGAAAGAAAATCTGTACTCAAAGATTCTGTTAAGTCTGCAGTCAAGGAATTATCTTTATTTATGAATTCTGTTCCTTTCACTACACCAATTAGAGAATTTGCTCCTCTTGACCTTAGCTGTTTCCTCTGAAACTCATCTTCCGAGGCTTTGTAGTCTCCGGGCATGTGATTGTAGCATCTCAAGGTTGCTATGGCATCTGTTTGGTAATGTTGTTGGCTAAGAAACTTCTTCAGACAAGATCTTCCTGGGTCTGTTCATCAGCATGGTGAGGAGGTTAAAGAATCCACTCTCCTGTATTGCACATTCCTGGAAGCTGAAAGTTTTAGTACATGCTTTGTGAGTGAATGGATGTAAGATGTACTAGTTCAGGTTGTTCCTTCACCTATCCCTCTGGGGTCCTAGTGCAATTGGACTGAGCAACATTCAGGAGAGTTCAGGGTCATTACAAACAGATCCATTAATGTGTTATTACAAACAGATCTGCTATGGTGTACCCTATTGATGCTAGGGATCTTAGTAGATATCTGGATGCATTGGTCACTGAAATGAACCTTGCTACTATCCAGATATACTTTGTCATGTAAATTTTGGTCATGAGTTGCTTTTCTTCACACTTGTAACCTACCTGCCAAGAGCCAAGAAAATACTTGGATGGCTTTCAAAGTTCTTGTTTACTGGTGGTCAAACTGATATACTCCTTAACCTTGCTCCACACTTTAGTAAAAGATCAGTATCTCCAGGGATGAAGGGAGCTAGTGGAATACCCATTAAAAGATGAACCTACTACCATAGGAACTCTTAAGACTTGTTAATGTCTAGTTTATGGAAACTGTGAAATTGTCATAAGGAACCAGCTTTTCCAGAGACAAGATGCTTGGTCAGGTGTTACTACATTTTATGGAGGATCTAGGCTGCACTGTAAATTTTGGGTCAAAACAACACATATCTGACTTAGTCCTTTCTAGAGAAAAGTAAGCAGTCTGGGAATTGATGTTCATACCCATCAATACCACTAAAGGGAATTGATGTTCATACCCATCAATACCACTAAAGCCAATTTCTTTTGTTCATGTGAAGGCCCAGACTTTGGCATGTTTAAAGCAAAAGACTCGGATGTCTTCATAGTTCCACTGGAAATAATGCCATCACCAATCAGTTCTCCAAGTGCCTTCTAAATGTGGTTTTATGGTGTTACTAGCATCATGGTCTGAGAACATGGACCCTTGAAAAGAAATTTTCTCTACCCTGAAGATATTTCTTCTAAGTCAGATGCATTGGGATATAGAAATAGGTTGTTTTTTGTCTTAGAATTGCCACGTGCGAAGTTAAGGCCACAAATGTTAACTTGCCTAGTTATATTAGGTTGTGATGGAGCACTATTATAATATAATTTTGCAAATTTTGATTTGAACATAATACTTGGTCATGATACACGTATAATCTGACAAGTTTTTAAAGAGCCTAAGTTCAATTATTTTTCTCTCAATTTTTATTGTCAGGTATTGGAAGAAGCTGATAGATCTCTTCATGATGCCTTGTGTGTTATTCGTTGTTTAGTAAAGAAAAGGTTCCTTATTCCTGGTGGTGGAGCTCCAGAAGCAGAACTATCAGTTAAACTTACTCAGTATGCACATTCTCTAACTGGCATGGATGCCTATTGTTTTAGGTGAGTATAATATTGTGTGACGTTACTAATTTGTTTCATAATTTCAATGGTGGCATGGGGAAGGCCACTTGTCATCATTATTTTTTCAAATATTTTACATGTTGATGGTTAATTATGCTGCTAATTTGTTTCAGCCATTTTCAATTTGCTGGTATACACTTTAGTTCATTTCTATGTAGTATATGACACCTTAGCTCATTATCATTTATTGATAATGAAAACTGAAGTTGGATAAGATTTGTTTTTATTAACCAAGTTGTTCAATTTACAGGGCTTTTGCTGAAGCTCTAGAGGTAATTCCTGCCATTCTGGCAGAAAATGCTGGTCTCAGTCCTATCTCAACTGTCACAGAATTGCGCAACAGACATGCACGTGGGGAGACCCATGCTGGTGTTAATGTACGGAAGGTTAGTAATAGTTTCTGTCAGTATATTTACTTAAAGATAATTTAACAGAAATTTTTACAAAATTTGTACATAATTTTCTTGATTGTAAAGTAAGATGCTGATGTAGCAACATACAACAATCGGTAAAGTGAATGGCAAATTTTACTTTGATGGTGGGGATTGACTTGGCCTCTAGTATGTTTTGTGGATGGTAGCTTTTGTTCTTGCTGTATGATAAAGCAAGCTGCTCGTAAAATAATTTTGTTTCCTGTGTTTTTGCTTTGATAACTTACTCTTTTTTTTCTTATGTTCTTTCACTAAAATATAAATTTTTACATTGATATAAATATACATGAACTTGACAAGTATTCAGACATAAACAATTTACCTAATGAACATGAACTTGACAAGTATTCAGACATAAACAATTTACCTAATGATTTGCTTTGTACTTACAGGGTAGTATTTCTAATATTATTGACGAGAATGTATTGCAACCCTTGTTGGTGTCTACCTCTGCCATTACTCTGTCAGCCGAGTGTGTGCGGTCCATTCTCAAAATTGATGACATTGTAAGTACAATTTAGTTAATTATATTACAAGTGAAATTTCTATTTCTTTTTTTAATTTTTTTTCTTTTAAGTAGAATAATTTTTGCCTATGTATCTTTGAAATGTGGAGGATTTTAAGTGTGCCACATTTTCAAAATACTGTTGCTACAATAGGAGATGCAGAATTATTAAAACTACATTTCCAAATGGGACATTTATTTACAGGTAGTGAGGGTTCTGTTGCGAGTGTAAATTGATTGTTTCTGCGGTATCTTCAGTGCTATCATTTTGTCTAAATTTTGGGTATCATAATTCAAGTTAATTTTTTTTTTTTTTTCATCTGTTCCTGCTATTATTGGTTTTAAAGCTGCCCCCCCCCCCCCTCCCTCCCCCCAAGATTGAGAGAATAAAATGCTAAAACCCATACATTGATTTTTTTTTTTTTTTTTTTTTTTTTTTTTTTTTTTTTTTTCCCCCACGAAAGATATAGCTATATTACTCAGTGCAAGTACGTGAAAAGTATTCCTCTCTGATTTTGCAAGAAGACCCCAGTACTGTACTTGTCAGTTATATACAGTATGCTCTAAAATACTGTACAGATCATAATTTGCTTCAGGTTCTGTTTCAGTTCTTACTTTTAATCTTTGTAGCTCAGGAACATAACTTAAAATTGTGTGTATTTTTTTTCTTTCTTTTTTATTATACTGTCCAGACAGTAATTTGCAAGGATGCTCAACTTATTTTCATGTTTATGTCTACTCTTAAACTTGTATGTGGAAGTAATATGCAATAAAAGATTGCTTCCAGAATTTTCAGTTACCATGTTATGAGTGCTGACCTGATACATTTTGTTGTATATTGATGCAATTTTGTTTTCAGGTGAATGTGATTCGTTGAAAGCAAGGATCTGGTTTTTGATACTACCCAAGTGCTTTAAGCGTGCAGACGTCACCCTACTAATTTTCTGCTGCTTTGCCTCACCTCCACAGTGTATAATTGTGAACAAATTTAGGTCACCTGAATAATTGAATTAATCTAAACAATAAAATATATGAATTAAGTCAGTTTCTTTAAGCCATGAACAGCATAAGTTTTAGATGTTTTTCTCTCTTAGAAAATCATTTAAATACATTATCATGCCCAAAGATCACTGGAATTCACAATACACCACGGGCAAAGTATGTGGGAAAGTGGAATAAGGTGTACTATGTAGGAAACAAAAATCAGTGTATCAAATTTATTCCTCTACTGGACAATAGTACTACTGCACACTTGCAATTAATCTGGGCAATTTGAGTCCTTTTAAGTGTGAGAAAGCTTTTCAGTTCCAATTTCCATCTACAGAAGGGAAATTAAAAATTTTGTAGCATATTGTATATGTTGTAATTGAGGCATTTCCATAAAATGTAAAATTAAATGGTAACCTAATTTCAGTATCAAAGGTTTTCTGCTTGGAATTAATTTGAATTCTCTTGTCTGTACTACCTCATCTGCTGGATTGCAAGGCTGAATTTTAGTACATATAAAAAACCAAATATCTGTGTAACGAGGTAGTTAGGCCACTGGTAAATTGGAAGCTTTTCCTTGACAGATGGAACAAAACATTGTTGTGCTTTTAAGGCTTCTTGTTTTCTGAGGGACCATGAGCACTTGGAAGGAGGAATTAAGAGAATCAGGAAAAGCTAGTCACAGAATGCTTCAAGGTTTATAATCACTAATGATACAGTATTTGGGACATGATGCAGATAATATTGGTTGATAAGGTAGCTAGGACACAATATAGATGCTGGTTATTGGTTGGACAAGTGTGCACCTTAACCATGTAGTGTACAAGATACAAGAGAATGGAGAAAACTGTCAGATGACGAGCTTTTAATAATGGTCCAAGATGAATGGAGCGCCTCAGTGGCGTGGTTGGTATGGTGTTGGCATGCCACCTCGATAGCTGCGAGTTTGATTCTTGGGCATTCCATTGATGAGTAAAAGATGTGTATTTCTGGTGATAAAAGTTCACTCTCGACATGGTTCAGAAGTCACGTAAAGCTGTGGGTCCCGTTGCTGAATAACCACTGGTTCCATGCAACGTAAAAACACCGTACAAACAAACAAGGTGAGTGGAAAACTACAGAACATGAAGCACTGGAAAGTCTTGATTGGCAGAATTTTACAAATTGCAGAGGAGGAATGAGTACTAGCTGGTCTGAAGAGATGTAAATAGGAAGTAGCAAGACAAAGTGCCTCAGTGGTATGATAGGTATGGTCTTGGCCTGCCACCTCAGTGGCTGCGAGTTTGATTCTTGGGCATTCCACTGAGGGGTTAGAGATGTGTATTTCTGGTGATAGAAGTCCACTCTCGATGTGGTTCGAAAGTCACGTAAAGCCGTTGGTCCTCTTTCTGAATAACCACTGGTAACATGCAACGTAAAAGCACCATACAAACAAACAAAGACCCGTAAGAAGGCCCAGGAACTCGTGGGAAATGGTGATAAATTACGGCCTTAAGGCTTGTCTACGGTAGGAAACTGTTTGCAAACCGTTTGCAAGCAGTTTCCAAACTGTTTGCAAACAATGTTTCCTAGTGTGGACAGGCCTTTATCCTAACAGGAGACAGAATAGGTACAGTCCTGGACAGGAGTAGAAAGAGCTCACTTGACTTTTAGCCCCGTGAAGGGAAAGCTGTGAAATGTTTTTTCATGACGCTGTTTGCTACACTAGTTTGTATTAGTGTGTGTGTCTTATAAATGGTGTTTTTGTTAACAGAAGAACTCCATCATGCATGTTCTTCATGAAATGAGGCCACCACTCGAGCAACCGTCTATCTGCACAAAACAGAAATCGGAGAAACACGCGATTGAGTTTTGCAATGTTTACGTTGTCATATTTCCGTTAATATTTATGCCATGACATCATTCTTTTTTTCAAAATGAAGCTAAAAGCATGCTCTTTAACAATATGTGTGTAAATATTATCTGTCTATCCAAACTGTACCTCAAACAACATAACTGCAAAAAACCGGTTTGTCAACATTGGAATGCGTATATGAGTGATAACCTGAATGGTATGATGTCATTTTTTTTTCTTCAACATTATATTAGCCTAGATTTTAGAAACTTAAATAATTAAAAACTAGTATGATTATATAATGATGAGAAGAAGAAATAAAAAATTTAAAACTTAATTGCATAAGGTTGGTGTTCTGTAAAATTATTCAGCTATGTACTAGGTCTCATGACACGTCTTTAGTCTTCATTCATAGTAGGCTTATGTGGTGCAATCACATAACTGCATACCTAAAAAAAAAATGTGTTAAAGCATACTGTAGCCCTAAAAGCATGGTAGGATGCAAGATTTACAAGCACAATTTTTTTATTACTCATAATTATGCATAAAAAAAGAGCATGACTAATTTTTTCCCCATTTAACACATCTGACTATCCAATAATGGGTACAGTAATGATAGGCTAATAGATTTTTAAAATCCAGTAAGATATAGTGTTTGGAAGGTATTTTCACTGGTTTTTTTTACCATAAAAAGACCAAGGAGTAATTACGTGTACACTCACATTATTCTTTTCACACAGTACTACATTCTACTGCGTTGTTTTCCATTTCATTCGATTCCTTATGCTTTTCACCCATAGTAGATGATCACAATAACTTATTTTTGTCAGAAACAATGCTTACTGAAAATTATAAGGTAAACCACGGAACACGAGAACTTGACAGCCAAACTAAGTGCCCTTTAAATATGACGTCATACCAAATCAAAGAACCTCATTGGTGGACGCATGCAGATAACGTTTTGTTCGACATAACATTATCCGGGCTCCTTTTCCCTCGAATAACCGCTTATCTGCAAATTTTGCAGATATACTGTTGTTCGATTAATTTTCATCCCAGGCTCTTTCACTCGAATAACTCACAAATATTGCGCATTTATGATTCTAGTTACTCTCAGTCTCTAGATTATGAACGTGAATAACATATTTTTTTACAATTTCTAAACACTATACTCTGTTTTTTTCCATCTGTCCATCAGCCTGTGGTGTTTTTGTATGGTAATACTACGTCCCGGGCTTTAGATAGTTACATTCAGCTAACATTCAACGATTATAATAATATCCTATTTCGAATATTAACGGTGTAATTCGCATACAGTAAATTATTAACACACTTTTTAGTTAAAAATGTACACCCAGATATCCTTTTATTTACCTAAAATTTACACATAGCGTAACTATCTAAAGCCCGGGACGCAGTGTTACCATACAAAAACACCACAGGCGGATGAACAGATGAAAAAAACAGAGTAAAGTATATAGAAGAAGAGTTGCTGGATTCGAAAGTATGTATAACTCAAAATCTGAAAATTTGCAGGTAGACGCTTGTTTCGAGTGGCGGCCTCAAATGAGATCCACCTATAAGACGCAGTCAGAGTGAAGGGAAATCCCATTTCAGAAGGTAAAAGTTTTAAATTAATATTATTTTAATATTCATTTAAAACTTTTCTAATCACTGAAATGGTAGTAATGTGTAACATGACAATTTTATTGTGCTTTAGTAATTGTTCGTAACTTGTTGTACGTCGAAAGCTTTAGGAAAAATGTATATAAGATAAGGGAAAGTGATGCCTTGTGGGCTCTAGAGCCAGTTCATAGGCTTAGACTGGATAATCCAGTGTAATCCATAGTAAATCCAACGAGAGGACTAATGGAGCTCCCGACTGTATCACTGTTTTTCTTTTTATTGCATTCGATATATTTTTGCTGCGTGAAGAGACGTTATTTAAATCACGGCGTGCTTTTGTATATGCTATGTAAAATTGCAGTGTACTTTCTTTTTAAATAGTTTGCATGCGCAACGGTCAGGATAAAAAGAAATGGCCTTATCATAAAGCATAAGTACTGATTTGCCTCACTTTTTCTGACGCTTATGAGTCTGACTTATTCTATCACTATATCGGAACAGGTATTAGTCTTACCCGTTGGGATTATCCTTTAAAAAAAAATAAGCAGCTTAGGTATGCTTTTGAAGTTATGTGAATATCGGTGTATAATCTTAGTTAAGAATATGTAGTTGTGTTTCCCAGTATGCATACATTTTAAAAACCTCGGTGCATTGTAAAGGTCCAAAGTTTCGTATAAGTGATGTATGTATTCATGTAGGAATTGTTCTAAACAGTTTTAAAGTAATAATTAATCATTGTGTAAAGTGCATGATGATTTTCCACGCAAGACACGGTTTACTGACCTAAGACTAATAAGCGGAAAGAAGAATGTAAGCAAGAATACCGAATCTAAACATATATATATTTTTCCTTTTAAGTTTCGAAAACACAAAAGATCAGACAAAATTAATTTCAATAAAACTATTTTATCTAATATGAATGATACAACAAAATTTGTTTTTGCGCAAGTCATACCCTGCAGAAATTATCACGGGTCATTCTTTTTCGTTATTGTCTTTATGGTCAGCGTCCTGAAATAGTCAAAACAATGTATTGTGCGCTTCCAAAGTGTTTGTTTATCAGGCTGAGCATGATGATGTATTCTAACGTAAAATCGAAGAAAGAAAAACAGAAGAAGAATGGGAATACGGGTCTTAATTTTACCCAACAGTTTAGTCCCATTTCAAGCCTCTACCGGGAAGATGTGCCAGTTTTCCTGAAGGCTGGCGAAACTGTTTGGACAAAATCAAACCTGTTGCCTATCTTCCTCTTTTTTTCTCTCTTTCGTTTTCATGAGGGAGTATAGACATATCATCTTTTATCTATCGAGACTAACATGGATACCAGCTAGTTTTCTTGGTAGTTTATATTTATTTTCAGCTCACGACCATACAATTACAGGATAGAGAGAGAGAGAGAGAGAAAAAAAAAGAAATACATGTAGAATTAGAAAAAGGACTAACCACTGCACCCATGACATTGGTAGTAATAAAGTAAAAGTAATAATAATAATAATACATATGATAAACTGATGACTATAGCGATGGGTCTAACGAAACTTAATGAAAAACATTCAAAGTACAGTGGCTACCAAAGTCTAAAGAATAGTCATTAAACCTTTGGCGACTATTATAAAAGTGAAACTTCCTAGCAAGCTCGGGTTCCTCCACATTTACTCAAAGGAATCCTCAGTTTCGTCTAGCTAGCGTCTTTTCAATTTCACTGATCACTGCTAGACGAAATACCTAGACTGACGGATGAAATTTTAAAGAAAACTCGCAACGAAGGGAAATTATTCTGAGTCTTTTGGATGCGTAACTTGCGTTTGCTTAAACAGTTAGAGTAACCAATCACACGTGTTTCTCAGTTGATGACAGTGGCAGTGCAGTGGAGAAGTTGAACAGAAGCGGAACCATCCTTGATTGAAAAATTTAGGGGGGTTGGCGACGGGATTCCAGTTATGTGGAACCCCAAGCATATACCGTATTTAAAAACTTACTGAAGAAGCATCTAAATGCTTGTGTTGCCCAGGGCTGACGGAATGTTTCCAGTGACATCCGGAATTGATGCAGGTATGAGGTTGCCGTAATTATGGTAGCATTTATGTCAGTTAGGCTATAGGCCTGTAGTAGTATATGTTGATTATTAGTTCTTTAGTATTCATGTAGCCAGTAAACTGGTACCTAGTCTAGATCTAGAAAGGTGAACTCGGAATGAATCCATGTAGGTATTTTAATCTTTGATTTATGATTTAGATGGGGCTAGGTTGGAAGAGGTGTGTGTCCATAGGCAAAGGGGTCATTGACCCTTCCCATAGGTCAGGCAGGGCACAGCGGCTTAGGCTTAGCTAGGTTACAATGCATCCATGTACTCTACTGTTCAATTAACAGCATTTTAGGGCACGTTAGGTCTGGAAGGAGGTGCCCAGTGAGGTAGGACTTCGCATCCTGGCTTAGGTTAGTTAAGGTTGAGGGTCAAGTCAGGGTAGATGGGACAAGGCTGGTTAGCACTTCCGTATGGAAAAATTGTTGTTTAACTACTACTTTGCATATAATAACATAATAATTAGTGCCCTGGTCAATGACATTTCTTCTGCAAAAGGCAGTCATTCTGAAACTGGGTTTTGCAAACTGGGAGGAGTCATAAAACATTCTGGGGACTTCCCAAAGAGTTGTTGAGTTTTTATTGACTAAAACGTTGCCTTCGTCATACATGCCTGATACACAAACATATTTTAGATACGTCATTTTACAATGTAAAGAACTGATCAAATGAAAAAAAGAATATATGAATAATGTTCTGGAGTGATTCTTAATCAATATTAGATTTGGTTTACATCAAGGATTGGCACTGGGCCCATTTCGGTTTGTACTGGTTATGGATGAATTAGGGTAAAAAACCGCATGGTACAGGGGTGGACCATGTACGATCAGTGTGTACAACCCCAAGAAAAGTACATTATAACGCGTCCTGACACCGGAGTAGAGGTCTTTAGCTCCGTTTCTCACCAACAACAAGTCGCGTCTGATGCCCATCTCCGATGTCACGACACGTTATAATGTACTTTTTTTGGGGTTGTACTCATTGATCGTGCATGGTCTACCCCTGTACCATGCGGTTTTTTTACAAAGTGAAGGGATTAGTGTGGAAATGATTATATTGTAGATGATCTAGTTATTATGACAAAAGACCGAAGAAGACTTGTTAAGGATAATGGAGTGGCAGGAATCCCTTAATGGAGGGGATGAGCTATTTGTACAAGACAAAAGAGGCTTAGATTGAAAACAGGTAGAGAATTTTGAGTACACTGAATTTACTTAAAACCAGGACGGGTAGTGTGAAGGTGAGGTAGAAAGAAGGATAAAAGCAGTTTGGAAGGAATGGAGGGAGGTGGCAAGGGTAGCGGGTGATGAGGAGAAATTCCAAATAAAGTGAAAGTAGAGGTCAAATGGACTGTAGCTGACCAGTGATATATGGTCCAGAAACATGGTCATTAAAAAAGAAGGAGGATGCTGAGCTCATTTAGGGTATCTCGCTGCATGAGAGGCTGCGAAATAAAGAAATCAGAAGTGTTTGGGTAGGAAATATTACTGATAGGATAAGAGGGTCGAGACTGATATGGTTTGGGCATGTGGTAAGGATGGCTGAAGAGGAAGGAGTTCAGAGGGCTTGGGAGAACCCGTTAGGGGTAGAGGGTTAGGAGGGAGGCAGAGGATTAAATGGAGTGATAAAGTGAAGGAGAATTTGTGAAAGAAAGGATTCTTAGTGGAAGTTGATTTCGATAGGAATAGTTGGAGAAGGTTTGTCAAGGCAACCGACCCCATAGTATAAAGCTGGTCACTGTTTACACAAAAACAGTATTTGTTTGGACATCATAATAATTCCGTTGGTTTAGAGAACCTAAATGCCAGTAAGAGATTTAAATTGAGCGTTTTGTAATTTCCACACATCCAACCCAGATTACGAAAGAATAGAGACACACTCACTTAAAGTATTGACGGTAAAGCATAGAGAATTATTCTCCATATGCCTTACCGTCAGTACTGTAAGTAACATAGTATATTCTCAGGATAAATGTAAAATATATCAACGAAATTTCTCCACACTTGGTTTTAGGGCATCCTTATTTTTTTAGAATTAAAATTAAAACTTTTCCATATGGAAGGAAAATAATAATCGCAATGCACTAAATTTGTTTTGGCTGCAGCTTGCGATGATATTTTGGCGCACAATCTTTAAAATGCTGTCAGGCAACAATGTCTCGTGATCTCTTGTGTATTGATGCATTGATTACTCTCCACCGACCGAACACTTGTCCCCCCGACTCGCTCGGTCATCCATTGTTCATCCATCGCTCATCCATCTTCGTTTGCGTCTGTTTGGAAATGAATTTTAGTCTGTCAGATCTGTACAAGGAATAATACTTTGCTCAACATGACTAACTCCGTGTAATTGGAATGTTCGTGTCAGTTGGTATAGATATATTTGATTGCGTCGTTGCCCCCAAAGGCTGCTCTGTCAGTTTTACTGCATTGGTATCTCGCGGAGGGGACAGTGGTGTTGGTATTCTGTTATCTGAAATGGTGTCTGGCTATGGGATTAATTATGATTTATGATGAATGAGCTGAGGTAAACTCGGAAATTTGTTGAAATATATGATTATTTACTTATTTAATTCTGATCTCTCTAATTTATCGTACTGTGTTGAGTTCATATACTACCCGTTTTGTACCTCACTTAATTATTAACCTTGTAAGCGTACCGCACTTGGTGTTTTCAAGACAGCACCGACGCCAATGCCATAAAAGAAAGCGTAAAATGAGTTGCTAATAAAAAAAACGAAAAAAAAAAAAAAAAACGATCGGTAGTGTTTTCACTATCGATATCTGCTGTTATGGGCGCAATGAACGATTGTTTTGATTATGCGAGCATGACTGTCAGTAACTGAAATGTTGTTTTATCGTATATTTGCAATGTTTCATATATTTTATTTCCTCGTTAAAGGCTTACAGTTCCCGACGTGTGGAATGTCTCATTTGGCTGGAATACACTTGCTGTCTGAGTGAGAAACGTACGTACGTAACACAGTATTCTAGGAATAAAAAATAGGGACAGACCCACCATTTTTATTTCTTTTTAACAAAAAATGTGCATTGGGTGGCGATGAAAAATAGTATACGTTAGGTTGAAAACACAAGATATAAATAATATAACGGGATTGATATTGGTTAAGCGTGAATTAGTAAAATATTAATGCAGTTTAGCAGTAAACATTAAGGACGACTTTCGTGCTCTTTTCTTGCTGACAAAATCCTTTATTGTTTAAGTCTCAAAGTAACTAAATAATTTCAAGTCTTTTTGTATATACTGCCGTTTGCTTTGTCAACTTTCGTTTTCTCTCTCTCTGATCAATATGACTTTATATTACTTTTTTTTAGTACTGAAATGTTCCATAAAATTTAGTATTTTCATTTGGTCAGAATCATAGTTGGCGAACATTAACGACTTTGTTGGGCGGGAGTGATTAAATCCTATATTTAAGAAATTACTGCTGCATGCATGTCGTTGAAAGTACTGAATTTCTTTTTATAAGGAAAAGGTTAGCCATGGATCTTGCATC
The DNA here is from genome assembly GCF_015104395.2 of Macrobrachium nipponense. NCBI lineage: Eukaryota > Metazoa > Arthropoda > Malacostraca > Decapoda > Palaemonidae > Macrobrachium > Macrobrachium nipponense. The sequence continues at coordinate 133,603,230 of NC_061100.1, read as the reverse complement.
TGGCACCTCAAGCCTCCGACGAATCTTCACTTGACCGCATCTTGGGAGCAAATGAATGAGGCGGTCGTCACGTGTCCGAGAGCTTCGTTATTGCAGCCACGGTCTAGGTCTTGGTTTCATACAGCGTTATACGCTGCACAGAAAACTCGATTGGCCGAAGAAACTTTTGCGCGTTTTTTACTTGTTTTATAATTGCGAACATGTTTCACCAGATTTTCCAACGTGTTTGCGTTGTGGGACCATTGTTGCTTTAGTCCTTATGCGTCTTTAGGCTTTGGAAGTAAGATGCAACTTATGCGTCTTCCTTGAAGGGTACGCGAAACAGCTGCTACTCTTATAAGAAATCTAGAGTAGTTGTTTATCCAAGGGCATAACGCGGGCTCAGGGGAAACCAAAAAATTATCTTTTTAGCCATTTTCGAACATATCACTGCGCTTGTGTCACCTTGTGAATCCTGTTGAAGGGAATTGTTCAATCAGTGCACCTTACGCGGTGCACCGTAAGCTTTACTGCGAGGTTCTTTGTAGCCTGCCTTCTTCCCCTAGCTTCGTTTTACTGTACATACGATCATATTCTCTTCCTTCCATCTTAGTTTCCACCCTCTCCTAACAATTGTTATACATTGCTACTGCGAGGCTTTCTTCTTGGTACACCTTTAAGACCTTTTACTCTCCTCTTCCATATCAGCGCTTGGCCTTTTGCCTAAACCCTATACAATCCAATTCTGGTAATCATTCTTCATTCTGGTAATCTGTGATAGCAATATAACTCTGTAGGGGAATCAATCGCCCAGTCAAAGAAATTCTGACGCAGGTTTCGTAGTGTAACCTTTTTACTGTCAGTCTTCCATTTCAGCACTGAATGCTCTCTTAGATCCCAGCACTTTGGTCTTTGCCAAAATTCTACATTCTGTCTATTTGTTGTGGATTATGGTACCTGAGGAAGTGACCTGATGGTTTGTAATTCATACCGGACGTAAACAGTTCTCGAAAGATGCGCATTCTTAGCCATGGGATCTTAAATTTGGGGGAAAGGTAGGTGTCCTTTGCCACCATTGTACTACTCATAGAATCAAGCCATCTGTTGACTCTGGCGGGGATGAGCAAGGCGGCGGCAGGAAACATCCGCAGATATTTAAATATGCTAGAAACTTTAGCAGTTAAATCACTTACTGGTAACCAACCTTGCTTTACTCAATACTCTTATATATTACTCACACACATTTATATATATATATATATATATATATATATATATATATATATATATATATAATGTACACACATACGTATGAATATAATATAAAACACTCTGTGTTGAAAGCTTCTGCCCCATACATCCACTGACAAAACAGTGTGAACTCACCTGCCGAGAGAACTTTCATAATTTCGCACCTGGTGAAAAATTCTTATCAGTATATCCCCATCGGCAGAGTTGAACGACAAACCTCGCGTCCTATTTCATGAGTCATGCAAATATTACATTGACATCAATCCACATTTTTCATACTGAATGACAGTCTCTCTCTCTCTCTCTCTCTCTCTCTTTCTTCTTCTTTCTTTATGAGTGTAATAGAAATACGATTGCGTCCTGCTACATTGAACAGGCAGCATGTCTAAATGAATATCAAATATTTTACGTGTCAAAGGTCCATCTTCTTGACCCTTTTCATTCAGAATCTAAACCCTCATTGATTTTTTTCTTTACCATATGCGGTAGTGGTCTCTCTCTCTCTCTCTCTCTCTCTCTCTCCTCTCTCTCTCTCTCTTTAAACGAAGCCTTTCCTTTTCTGTAGAACCCCACTTTACTGGCGCTTGTATACACAGACGAGATATGCATAAATACGAATACAGGACAGCGTTTCTTTCGTACATCACCACTTTTATGCCATATGCACAGATTTCACCTATTTTCACGTCAGATAAGAAATCGTGTTTATTTCACCTTTTTTCACATCAGATAAGAAATCTTGAGGCGGTTCTTCCTCACTGGTCGGCCATCAAGATGATATTAATTGAAGAACGCAAAGAGTGGACACGAATAGAACCGCCAACTTTACCTCAAGCATTATTACTTTATATTTGATGATAGAAATTAAAAAAATAAATAAATAAATAAAATATATGCTTCGTACTAGGTCTCGGTACACTTCGGTACTCTCTCTCTCTCTCTCATCATGGACAACCTAAGAGCTCATGTTCTTACCGATTCCCAGACCACACGAAGGACGCCTTGAAAAAAGTCCTTCGGTCCGCGTTTGGCGATATCCTGAACACGAGTGGCAAAAGCTATGGGTCGAATGGAATGCGGGAAGCCCTGAAGTAGCAGATGATCGACCTAACAAACAGTGATATTGAAGCAAGATGGTCACAGAACTCGGTCGCATCGCTGTCCATAAAACATGACCATCGACAATGAATGCCCTGCGGGAAAAGAGGGCGGGATGAACGTTCCCTTTTATTTCGTCCCGACCAGAGAGCCTTTCGCGAATGGAGGCGTCTGTCCAACTGGGTGACATGTTAAAGGGCTCATAGCAATGGATTCGCTGCGTAAACAATGGGCGATGAATGCAAGTCACCTTGGCGTGTTGCTTGTGACGATCCTCTGCAGCATCTCTCTCTCAACGACGAATACAATGTTATTCTTAGTGGGTACTTTTTTCCGCGTGTGAGCGTGCGTGTGTGTGCACGCCTCCATGCGTACGTGTACGTGGCTGCAAGGTTCACTGTGTACGTGTCGCTGTGGAGTGTCTGGCGGTGGTGTAGGAGGAGGAGGAGGAATAGAAGGAGGAGGAGGAGGAGGAGACCTGGCTCTGGCATGGGCTGCGGCTGCCGCTGTCCGTGGACAGTGCTCGTTATGGCGGGAGGGGAGGAGCACGCCCCTTTGAGTGTCTCCTGCTCCTTACGCCCGAAGAGGGTCCTTCCCCTCCGTTCCTCTGCACGACAGCACAGGTCAAGTGTCTTCCGAGGTCGTACCAGAGGGGGGAAGGCCCGCTCTTGGCCCAGTCGGGGCGCTCCCGCCACCAGGAGGTTGGTACGGGTTAAGGGTGGGGGTGGCGGTAGTAGTAGTAGGGGCGTGTGGGTGGGCCGGGTGCGCCCCAAGCCTGCAGCGCCCGCTGAAGCATCAGCTTGCAACTCCTGCTGCTGCTGCTGCAACAACCTGCCTGATCCTCCTGGCCTCAGTTCAACAACTGAAGCCGTGCAATCCACAACGTCCACCCCATGTCACTCGCCCAAACCACCTGCTCCTCTTCCTCCTCCTCTTCCTCCTCCTACTCCTACTCCTACTCCGGCTCCTCGAGCCTTGCCTTCCTCGCGTTGTCACTTTAAAGCCTCCATCAGTCACTGCCTCCGCTCGGCATTTCCCCAAACTTCATCACTACCACCGTCATCACCACCACCACCACCATCATCATCATCATCATCCCAGCAACAGAGGGGAGGAGGGGGTCACTCCTCAAAACCCACTTCCCTCCCTAATCCTCCTCCTACTATAGGTACTACTACTAGTACTACATCTGATCTTCCTTCTGGGCCCTGTCTTCGTCGTCGACACTCGGCTTGTCCTCCTAATCGCCTTCCTCCTCCTCCTCCTCCTCCTCCTCCCGAAACCACTACTTGTACTCAAAGTGTTGCGTGTGCTACTGATCCGGAGAATATGAGTGCTGCCGCCGCCGCCGATATGTTGGTGGCGCATTCCGAATTGGCGAGTGGTGTGTCAGATATTTCTGAAAGTGCTTTGAAAAAGAGTTCGGGTGTGAAAGCAGACGCCGAAGACGACGACGACGCTGACGTAGTGGATGTAGGAGGCGAGGAAGAGGACGACGAGGAAGACGAAGACGAGGATGGCGTCAAAAAGAGACCACAGAGGTGCAGCGCCAGATACGACTCAGCTGATTCGTCTGACAGGTCAGCAGATTATTGTCACGTGTTTCTCTCTCTCTCTCTTCTCCTCTCCTTCCCGCCTTATATTCATTCTTCTTGAAAGCAAATTCCGAATTCTCTGTTTTCACAAGATGTGTCTACTATCGAGACGTCGACTCCTCCCCCTTTCTGTCTGTCTGACTCTTTTCCTCAACAAGGTTGTCTTCACCAAGTATCAGTGGCGCCCCATGAGTGACACTACCGATGTCATAATTGTTGTGATGTATTAGGTGTCATGACACAACCACTCGCGTTCTCACTGAGAGAGAGAGAGAGAGAGAGAGAGAGAGAGAGGGAGAGAGACTCTGTACCCTCTCTTTCTCGCTCTCCCACTCGTCCCCTTCCTCCTCCTGCCCTATGTGATAATAGTGCTACTCGGTAAAACCTCGCTAAAACAAACACAAGCATTATGTTACCGGGGCTGCTCATGCTTGCATGCACGTGGAAGCATTCTTTGCCTGACTGATCCATTGTGTTTCTCCTGTGACGGTCTCCTCAGGTGCTTTTGCCGGGTGAAATGACTACGCTGTTGCTTTAGCGATGAGGCTGACATTGCTCTCGATACGTGGTATGCTGAAAGCACGCGGTTCTTAGACGCATAAACAATAAGCTAACTTTAAGAATTAGAAGGAAGGAATAAGACTGAGAATGTGCAACGATGGTTTAAAGAATAGAGACGATACAAAAGTCAGTAAAAGTAAGAGTGACCTTAGTTCACAGACAGCGATAGGGAGTTGTGAACAGTTTTGCGGGCGTGCACACGGGCCATGGGTGGGCCGGGCCGGGCTCGACGCCTACAGGTGACTGAGCAGGAGTGAACGACCTGAGGACAGAATCTCTCTCTCTCTCTCTCTCTCTCTCTCTCTCTCTCCATGTGCCCAACCCAGGGCACTATCCTCTCCCGTATGCCTTCAGGTTCTGCACCTTTAGGATTTTTTCTTCTTCATTGACCAACAATCTTTAGTACTAATGCGTCGGACGGTTTGTTGTGTTCCGCATTCTTATAACAATAAAAAAAAATATGGCGGTGTATATTCCAGTTATGCAATATCCGTAATGTGTAGTGGTACTGGCAAAGAATACTCAAACATGTGATTAAAGTTTAAAGTTTATTTTGCCTCCAAAAGGTCAGAAGCAGCGCTCCACTTGTGACCGCCACCCGAAAGGAAGTAGTATCTCTTTCCCCCTGACCTTCACAAGTCTTTAAAGGAATGACGCTTTAAATCTCCAGTAGGCGTCGAACTTTTCATTAATCATGACAATAATAAAGAGTGAAGCGCGTATCTTTTCCCTCTCATTCTCTCTCCGTCTGGCCTTGACATTCGTTCGTTCATTTGGTCCACGCACACACTAACACACACACTAACGCACACACACACACCGACGTAGGTGCGAGATGACCGTGGTGCGCCGACATTGATTCTCTATTCGTCCTCTGTAACTTCCTCCTCCAGCAACTCTCTATCTCCCTCCACCTCCCCATCCTCCTCCGCCTCCACCTCCTCTCCTCTCTCCTCGCCTCCTGCACCACTCTGGCTTTTGTTGACCTTGGGAGCCGCGCGCCAACTGTTTCTCCGCATAGTTAACAATGGATTTGCCCCGGCCGTCAATGCCATTGACAGCCTCGTGATTCGGTTACGGTTGCGAATCCAATAGCGATCCTGCGGCCGTCCCACAACATATTGCTGGAAATGGTTTCCAAGATGTTCTCTATATGTTTTTATTTACTTTTTAAAAATATTTTGATACTGGTAAATTCATTATCGGTATTTTATGTTGTATTTATTTTTCTCAAAACAGCCTCCTGTATGTGTTTAATTTGTATAATTTGATGTTTAGTACTATGAATGCCTGCCTTTTGTTAATGTGCTCCGATTTTGAATGCGTGTTAGGGAGGGGCCTACCTGGAAAGCAAGTTTTCAAGTTTATATATATATATATATATATATATATTATATATATATGTATATGTATATATATATATATATTATATATATATACATATATATATATATATATATATATATATATATATATATATATACTTACTTATACATTGGATCAAATCAAGCACTGTTTGCATTTACACCATTAACTTACTTCTAAAAGACTTGAATGTTAGTTTAAGAAACAAGAATCACAGAATAACTAAAAGAGAGAATTAATGTATTAGGCAACTGGAAAGAATTCAACACCGTTCATCTCTATACATATACTTTACTTTTTAAGAACGTACGAAGAATACTTGAATTGCTGTCACTCGTAATGAACAGTCGGTCATTGAAGCCTTTAAAGAGAAACAAGAATCTCATTCATTTACCTACATTAATGATTTATGAGGTATTGAATTTCAATTTGGTCGTTCTTGTTTTTGTGGAAGTTTCGTATCGAACCTCACCTTCCTTCTCAAAGTTGTCATCTGTCTCTCAGTGCCTGTTTTCCCAAATGTTTTTTATTGTAGAGGTGACTTTCAAAAGGAAAACATCGTGCTTGTTTTGAGGTGGCCATGAAAAGTCCTCAGTGATGATGTTCTCTGTCGTCTGCAGGACGTAGCAAAGCAAAGGCAACCACTCGGGACGTCCAGTGAGTGAATCTTGTCGCTGGTGTTTACATGTGTGAGTCGGCGACGAGATATTATGACCTTGGCTCTCGTGTCAATGACCGACTCGCTTTAGTCGTCTCTCTCTCTCTCTCTCTCTCTCTCTCTCTCTCGTGCTTGTTGAGCTTGACTTTCTGCGAAAGCTTGTGCGTTGGTGTTTTGCGTACGTGTTTGTTTCTCGTTTTGCGTTTCGTTTTTTAAGTTTCTCTTCTCTTTATCCGGTTTTTGGGTCGTCTTTGTAGTTTTTCGTGCGTTTTACTTTTCTGTTGCCCTCTTAGATTTATTTTAATTTTCTTCGGTTATTTGAATGCTTCATCTTTCCGTTCGTAGTTCGATCTGATTCGTCCTTTCCGTGCCCTTTGTAATTGTCAAGTCATTTCTATGTCTTATCCTATGCATTGTTTGCACTGACGCTTATCCGCTCTATTTTTGTGGGGGGTGGGGGGGAGGTTTCGATTGCGTGCTTATCCGTTTATTCCCATCTTCTATCCATAGAGATTTGTTTGTTTGTATTGTGTTTTTACGTTGCATGGAACCAGTGGTTATTCAGGAACGGGACCAACGGCTTTACGTGACTTGCAAACCACGTCGAGAGTGAACTTCTATCACCAGAAGTACACACCTCTCGCTCCTCAATGGAATGGCCGAGAATCGAACCGGCGACCACCAAGGTGGGACGCCAACACCATACTAATCACGCCACTGAGGCGCTCATAGAGATTTGTCTTCATTATAATCGATTTGCCGGGTACCTACTCGAACAGCATGTCCACTTGAACTCAACGAACCGAGCCCTATGAAGTATTAACCTGTCGCAGACTTGATATAGTATCTTTTTTTCCATCGTTGCTCGTATTTGCTTTATATTCTCGCGAAATTCCGTGTCTTTTTTTGTTTTATTTATTACAAAATGTAACATCGTAATGCAAAATTTTATATATTCATAATATCGGGATGCCTCTTTAAACATTTTATTTATATATGAATTTACTTTAGTTATGGGCACTCGTCTATGTCAAGTTAAATTCGAACTCGTCTGAAATGCAGTCATGCGAGTTAATCAGGATTATTTACTAGTATAACTCGTCGCTGTTAAATTTATACCACCATATTATTTTCTTTTTGTCTTTTTTTTGTCACATTGACATAGTCATTGGTATTTACGTTAATTTTTTGCTGAAGACAGAAGCGATTAAGAAGAGTATGGTGAGCAGGATGCAGCAAAAACATCCGTAACTGAGCCAGAACAGATATGTAAACATCGAAATTATTAGTAACGTATTGCTTAATAAGCCAGATCCCACAAGGACACTTACTGTCGGGACATACGAACTTCCGCTATTGATAAAGCGCAATGAATTACGGTTTAGTCTATTACCAGTTGGGTAGAACTGACAAGAACATCCGGGCACTCTCTCTCTCTCTCTCTCTCTCTCTCTCTCTCTCTCTCTCTCTCTCTCTCTCCAGAGAACAAGGAGTTTTGTATTAATGTAGCATCGAAATGTATTATTGTATTAATAACCATTCTAAATGGAATAAGAAACTCTCTCTCTCTCTCTCTCTCTCTCCTCTCTCTCTCTCTATATATATATATATATATATATATATATATATATATGTGTGTGTGTGTGTGTGTGTGTGTATATATATATATATATATATATATATATATATATATATATATATATATATACGTATATATATATATGCCTCAAGAACAAGCAATTATATATTAAATAACATTGAAATGTATTAGCCACTTTTAATGGAATAACAAATTCTCTCTCTCTCTCTCTCCTAATACTAAAGAGTTTGACTTAATAATTGAAAAATTGGATGATATATGTAGAAATCACAAGGACTGGACTATTCTCCTATCTGGTGACTTCAACTTTCCTTTCGTAGAATGGAAAGAACGAATAGGAGATTGTGGTTGTACTTATACATATAAAAAAGAGAGTAATAGTAGTGCAGAAGATAAGAGGCAATTTGAAAAGCTATTAGATATGCTACTAGAATACAACATTCAACAAATAAATCACCTGCCAACAAGAAAGGAAAATACTTTAGACCTAGTATTTGTGAACGAGATGAATTATGTTAAAGAAATAATAGTTTATAATGCGAGTATTTCAGACCATAATGTCATAGAATTAACAGTTCATTCCAAAGCAAGTGAAAATAGAGATAAGCAAGAAATGAAAAAGTGGGAAGGATATGGAAAATACAACTTCTACAGTAAAAAATATAAAATGGTCAGAAATTAATGAAGAATTAAACAAAGATTGGGATAACATTTTCGTAAGTGATGACATAAGGGTAAATACGGAGATATTATATATATTGGAGAAAATAGTGGAAAAATATATACCGAAGAAGAAAAGTAAACATCATTCATGCATACCAAGAGACAGAAGGATCTTGTTCCAGAAAATCAGAAAGTGGAAAAAAGGTCTTGCAAAAGAAAAAAATGCATGGAAAGTTATAGAAATAAAAAGTAAGATAGAAAATGCAGAACAAAAGATTATACAATCAAAAGAAAATGAAAACGGGACTTGGAAGAAAAAACCCTATTAAATATCAAGCAAAACCCCAAACTATTATACTCATATGCGAAGAAGATGAATAAAAGAAGAATAGAAATAGGCCCTCTGAGAATTGAAGGGAGATTAAACGAATGAAAAAAAGGAAATTTGCAACATACTGGCAGAACGATATAAGAGAGAATTCACCCCTAGAATAGATAATGGAGATAATGATATAGAAATAAGGGAAGAAAATAGTGAATATTTAGCTGACATAGAAATTAATGAAGCTGATATTGTGCAGGCAATTAATGAAATTAAAATGGAGCTGCTGCAGGGCCGGATGGAGTCCCTGCTATTTTGTTAAAGAAAGTAGTTCATTCTATCGCAAAGCCACTTGCAATATTATTAAGACAAAGTGTAGATACAGGCAAGATTTATGATCACAAATTAGCATATATCACCCCTACTTTCAAAAGTGGATCAAGACTAGAGGCAAGTAATTATAGGCCTGTGAGTCTAACATCACATATTATGAAAGGGGGTAATGAAGAAAAATATTATGAAACATTTAATAAAAAATAATTTGTTTAATATAGGACAACACGGTTTCGTACCCGGAAAAAGTACACAAACCCAACTGTTAGTCCACCGTGAGAACATATTCAAAAATATTAAAAGCGAAATGAAACAGATGTGGTTTATCTAGACTTTGCAAAAGCTTTTGACAAAGTAAGCCTAATATATTAGCAAAGAAAATTAGAAAACACAATTCACGTAGATAAAGTAGGAAGATGGTTAAAAGAATTTTTACACAACAGAAAACAGATAGTTATTGCAAACGATGAGAAATCGGATGAAACCAAGGTAATATCCGGTGTGCCACAAGGTACGGTGCTAGCTGCAATATTGTTTGTTATTATGATTGAAGACATAGACAGTAATGTTAAGGATTCGGTAGTGAGTAGTTTCGCTGATGACACAAGAATAAGTAGAGAAATTACTTGTGATGAAGATAGGAACGCTCTACAAAGAGACCTTAACAAAGTATATGATTGGGCAGAGGTAATAGGATGGTATTTAACTCTGATAAATTTGAATCAATAAATTATGGAGACAGAGAAGGAAAGCTATATGCATTATAGGGTGGGACCTAACTTAATGAGACAATCCACAAATAAGGAAGCAGTTAAAGACCTTGGTGTGATGATGAATAGGAACATGTTATGCAATGATCAAATAGCAATTCTGTTGGCAAAATGTAAAGCAAAAATGGGAATGTTGTTACGGCACTTCAAAACAAGAAAAGCTGAACACATGATTATGCTTTATAAAACATATGTTCGTAGTCCACTTGAATATTGCAATATGATATGGTACCCACACTATCAAAAGGATATTGCACAAATAGAGAGTGTACAAAGGTCCTTTACAGCTAGAATAGAAGAAGTTAAGGACCTAGACTACTGGGAAAGACTACAATCCTTAAAATTATATAGTCTAGAAAGGAGAAGAGAACGCTACATGATAATTCAGGCATGGAAACAGATAGAAGGAATAACAGAAAATATCATGGAACTAAAAATATCAGAAAGAGCAAGCAGAGGTAGATTAATAGTGCCCAAAACTATACCAGGAAAAATAAGGAAAGCACACAGGACATTAATCCACTACGCACCAGCATCGATAATGCAGCGTCTATTCAATGCGTTGCCAGCTCATCTGAGGAATATATCAGGAGTGAGCGTAGATGTGTTTAAGAATAAGCTCGACAAATATCTAAACTGCATCCCAGACCATCCAAGATTGGAAGATGCAAAATATACCGGAAGATGTACTAGCAACTCTCTGGTAGACATTAGAGGCGCCTCACACTGAGGGACCTGGGGCAACCCGAACGAACTGTAAGGTCTGTAAGGTAAGGTCTCTCTCTCTCTCTCTCTCTCTCTCTCTCCCTCTTTCTGTTGTTTATAGATTCTGCTGGCCTTGTTCCACTGACTAGAAAATAAACCCAATTCTTGTCCCTTTCATTATAATGATTAATTAAATATTGAGTTTATGTGTGTGTGGAGATTGTGACAATCAAAAGAAAAATGATAGAATGATTGTAATTCAAAATGATAGAATGAATTGAATTCAAAATGACAAAATGATTGGAATTCAAAATGATAGAATGATTGGAATTCAAAATGATAGAATGATTGGAATTCAAAATGACAAAATGATTGGAATTCAAAATGACAGAATGAATGGAATTCAAAATGATAGAATGACTGGAATTCAAAATGACAAAATGAATGGAATTCAAAATGATAGAATGATTGGAATTGAAAATGACAAAATGATTGGAATTCAAAATGATAGAATGATTGGAATTCAAAATGACAAAATGAATGGAATTCAAAATGATAGAACGATTGGAATTGAAAATGACAAAATGATTGGAATTCAAAATGTCAAAATTATTGGAATTCAAAATGATAGAATGATTGGAATTCAAAATGATTGGAATTCAAAATGACAAAATGATTGGAATTCAAAATGTCAAAATGATTGGAATTCAAAATGACAAAATGATTGGAATTCAAAATGACAAAATGATTGGAATTCAAAATGACAGAATGAATGGAATTCAAAATGATAGAATGATTGGAATTCAAAATGTCAAAATGATTGTAATTCAAAATGACAAAATGAATGGAATTCAAAATGATAGAATGACTGAAATTCAAAATGACAAAATGAATAGAATTCAAAATGGTAGAATGGTTGGAATTCAAAATGACAAAATGATTGGAATTCAAAATGACAAAATGATTGGAATTCAAAATGACAAAATGATTGGAATTCAAAATGTCAAAATGATTCCTTCAAAATGACAAAATAATTGGAATTCAAAATGATAGAATGATTGGAATTCAAAATGTCAAAATGATTGGAATTCAAAATTACAAAATGATTGGAATTCAAAATGATAGAATTATTGTAATTCAAAATGACAGAATGAATGGAATTCAAAATGATAGAATGATTGGAATTGAAAATGACAAAATGATTGGAATTCAAAATGATAGAATGAGTGGAATTCAATATGACAAAATTAATGGAATTCAAAATGATAGAATGATTGGAATTCAAAATGTCAAAATGATTGGAATTCAAAATAACAAAATTATTGGAATTCAAAATGATAGAATGATTGGTATTCAAAATGTCAAAATGATTGGAATTCAAAGTGATAGAATGAATGGAATTCAAAATGATAGAATGATTGGAATTCAAAATGTCAAAATGATTGGAATTCAAAATAACAAAATTATTGGAATTCAAAATGATAGAATGATTGGTATTCAAAATGTCAAAATGATTGGAATTCAAAATGACAGAATGAAAGGAATTCAAAATGATAGAATGACTGGAATTCAAAATGAAAAAACGATTGTAATTCTAAATGACAGAATGAAAGGAATTCAAAATGATAGAATGACTGGAATTCAAAATGAAAAAACGATTGTAATTCTAAATGACAGAATGAAAGGAATTCAAAATGATAGAATGACTGGAATTCAAAATGAAAAAACGATTGTAATTCTAAATGACAGAATGAATGGAATTCAAAATGATAGAATATTGGAATTCAAAATGACAAAATGAATGGAACTCAAAATGATTGGAATTCAAAATGACAAAATGATTGGAATTCAAAATGACAAAATGATTGGAATTCAAAATGATTGAAATTGAAAATGACAAAATGATTGAAATTGAAATTGACAAAATGATTGGAATTCAAAATGACAAAATGATTGGAATTCAAAATGACAAAATGATTGGAATTCAAAATGATTGAAATTGAAAATGACAAAATGATTGAAATTGTAAATGACAAAATGATTGGAATTCAAAATGTCAAAATGATTGGAATTCAAAATGACAAAATGATTGGAATTCAAAATGATAGAATGATTGGAATTCAAAGTGATAGAATGAATGGAATTCAAAATGATAGAATTGTTGTAATTCAGAATGACAGAATGAATGGAATTCAAAATGATAGAATGACTGGAATTCAAAATGATAGAATGATTGGAATTCAATATGACAAAATGAATGGAATTCAAAATGATAATTATTGTAATTCAAAATGAAAAAATGATTGAAATTCAAAATGACAAAATGATTGGAATTCAAAATGACAAAATGATTGGAATTCAAAATGGCAAAATGATTGATTGAAAACAAAATTATAGAATGATTGGGGCTGCAATTTGATGTGCTTGATGATTGGAGGGCGAATGATCAACATAACAATTTGCAGCCCTCTAGCCTCAGTCGTCTTTAAGGTCTGAGGGCGGACAGGAAAAGCGCGGACGGACAAAGCTGGCACGGTATTTTTCTTTATAGAAAACTAAAATAGGAGCTCTCTCTCTCTCTCTCTCAACTCGAAAACAACTACCATGTCGGATCTTACCATTTGTGGACAAACTTTTTGCAGCGGGCGACACTACATGGTGGGTTGTGAAAGTGACCGAATTTTACAGCATTCTTGTTTTATCTTCGCTGTATTTTGCATTATCTTCACACACACACACACACCAAGCATTGTATTATGTTTGTTGTATTTACAGGCGTGTGCACATAAGCTTCCACTTACTGCACATACCAGCGAGATAAATGGAGTCTGGCTTCTGGTGGGTGGCAAATTGGCTTGCCAGTAGTTACCACCCAGCTGCAGAGTCCCTCCCTTCCTCCCTCCCTGTGTGTCGTCTGAACGGATTGACATAACCTTCCTTGTCCAGTCGCCGCGCTTTCTCGTGATTGCCCTAGATAATTCTGAGTGTAATTTGTTAAAATTTTAAAATATTGTATATTTTCTCTAATGAAAAATAAAAAAGATACGTTGGTTCGCGTTCTGATGGTATGTGAATTTGTTAAAGTATATATCTATATATATATTATATCTATATATATATTATCTATATATTATATATCATATATATATATATATATATATTATATACATATATTTATATATATATATATATATAATATATATATATATATATATATATATATATATATATATATATATATATATATATATATATATATATATATATATATATATAGTATATTATATATATACATGTATGTGTATGTATGTGTGTGTGTCCTTGGTGTGCAATTGATAGTCAAGTTGAAAGGTTTTGATTAACCATCCAAAATTCTTAGGCAGCATTTTATTCACTCATTATAATTAACTGGCTGATTGTTTGCTTGAGCAATATCCTTCATTTAATTAAACACTCCTTTGTTGACCAGCAACAGCGTTACAAGACAAGAAAGGCGAACAATGCCGCCGTCCCGTTACGAACGAAGTGTCTTTTCCAAGCCACGTGCTAAGTCTCTCTCTCTCTCTCTCTCTTTCTCTCTCTCTCTCTGATAAAAATTATGTTATATATTTGCTATTATATGTGAACATATAATAGGATGTTTCACTTTCTAAAGCTCGCCACAACTAGCCAAACTTAACAAGTTTATAAAAATTTCGTTAAAAACGATTTTTTTTTTTTTTTTTTTAACCTAAACCAAATAAAAGTGTGATTACAAAATACGTATGAACCTTCACAAATTCAGTACGAACACCTTCTGTGAAAACCTCAATTTGAACAAAAAAAAATCCCACAGAATTTCTCTCTCTCTCTCTCTCTCTCCTCTCTCTCTCTCTCTCTCTCCTCTCCTCTCTCATCTCTCTCTCTCTCTCCTCTCTCATCTCTCTCTCTTCTTCCTCGTCTCTCTCTCTTCCTCTCTCTACCTCTCTCTCTCTCTCCCTTCTCCTCCTCTGCTCTCTCTCTCATCTCTCTCTCTCTCTCTCTCTCTCTCTCTCTCTCTCTCTCTCTCTGTTTTGATAGAACTTGCAATGCAAAAACAAGCATGGGGCATGAGAGGACTGCTACAGTGTTGCGGATACAGAACAGGATATTATTATTAGAGAGAGAAAAAAAAATTTTGTGGGATTTTTTTTTCAAATTGAACTTTTAAAGGTTCATACGTACTTTGTAATCACATTTTCATTATTATTATTTTTTTGTTTAGGTTTTCAAAAAAAGTTAGTTTCTAATGAAATTTTAATAAACTTGTTAAGTTTGGCAAATTGTGGCGAGTTTTAGATGTGAAACATCCTTTACGGTCGAGAGAGAGAGAGAGAGAGAGAGAGAGAGAGAGAGAATCTGTATTTTTACATGCACCTAAATAAATTGTACAGCGTCCGTTGACGTTTAAAGGAACAAATAGATAGAACTTATATCAGAGAGAGAGAGAGAGTTCATATCGTTATCTCCATTTTACAATGGTTATTCTACATGAAAGTATTTGGAAAATATATGCACCTTATGTTGACATATAATAGTAAATACATAAAATTTTTATCAGAGAGAGAGAGAGAGAGAGAGAGTCAAAATCTTTATCTACATATATTTCAAAAGTATAAAGAGCGAGAGAGAGAGAGAGAGTTTACATATCAGGACCAATAAAAAAAACAAGGGAAAAAAAAAAGAAAGTACGATATAAAGGAGTATTAGTGCCAATAAAAAGAATAACATCGATAGCAACCTCACGAGAGGTTCCATACACGAACATCATCAATTCTGTGGGTTCGTCGTGACTCCTGAAGAGAGAGAGAAGCCGTCGTCTTCTGGAGATACGCCCTGAGGCCACCAGGCATATGGGAGTAGACCGAGTACGGTCTCCTAAAATCGATTACTTTCAGTGCTCGTCGCCACCCCCGCTCCCCACAGGAAGAAACAAGGCCTGTGTTGCCTACCTAACCGCCCGCCCCGCCTCCCCCCCGAAGGAGAGAGAGAAGAGAAGCCGTTTATAAGGATTAGGATGTCTCAAAGACTTATTAGATCATCCGAGGAGACACCGTGTGCTCATTTATCTGTAGGAGCAGGTTTTACTGTGCATTCACAGTGTTCTTATGATTTTGTCTAGCTTCCTATTAATATCTTCCACACTGTTGCTGTTTACAACTTCTGGTGGCAGTTTTTTCCATATGGTGTCACATATCTTGTATGTATAGAAGTTCCCGCAGTGGGATGTGTTGTAACTCTTCAGCTGTAGTTTCCATCCATTATTTCTTGTCTGGTGTTCGTTTAACGTAAATACGTTACTGTATACTTTTGTTTTACCTTTTAGTATTTTGAATGTTTCTATGAGTTGTCCTCGCGATCGACGTGTTTCTAAGCCATACATGTTCAGGCTCTCTAGTCATCTTTGGTAACCTGTTTGCCTGATGGATGGAATTAACTTTGTGGCTCTTGCTTGTACCCCTTCTAATCTGTTCATGACCTTTCTTAGTGATGGTGACCAAGACTGTACTGTATATTCAAGATGAGGTCTAACTATTGATTTGTAGAGGTGCAGCACCGTTGCCATGCTTCTGTATTTGAACTGCCTCTGTATGTATCCCACTAGTTTCTGTGCCTTCTTTTCTGCTTTTATGCACTGTTTTGTGGATTTCAAGTCCTTGGTAATAATGACTCCAAGGTCCTCTTCTAACACTTTACACTTATCCACATTAAGAGGAAGTTGCCATCTTTTTTACCACTCTCCTATTTTCTTTAGATCATTTCTTAAAATTCCTACTGTCTCTAGGTCTGCTGCATTTACACCTAGTTTGGTGTCGCTATCCTGCTAGGTAATCTTACATCAATGTCGTTAATGTAAATAAAAAACAAGAGCGGGCCAAGGACAGAACCCTGAGGAACTCCACTTGTCACATCTGTCCAATCTGATTCTTCGCTGTTTATTACGACTCTCTGTTTTCTATTAGTTAGTCAGTCTTCGAACCAGTCTGCTGTTTCTCCTACAATTCCTAAAGCTAACTTATGTCATCAGTTTCTTGTGTGGAACTTTATCAAAGGCTTTTGGAAATCTAAGTAGAATATAGCCATTGCTCTACTACTGTTGTAAATACCATCATGTTATGAAGGAACCGGAATGGCCAAGATATCCTAACCTAAACATTGCTTGACACACACAGAGAGAGAGAGAGAGAGAGAGAGAGAGAGAGAGAGAGAGAGAGAGAGAGAGAGAGTGCACAAAACAGGTGTTCTTGAGAAAGCCTTTGTATTGAATGTCAGTGGTAAATATCTTCATTATCTGTAAACAGTGAGAGAGTGTGTGTGTGTGTGTGTGTGTGTGTGTGTGTGTGTGTGTGTGTGTGTAAGAAAATTGCTTATTTGGTGGATAACATGGATGACATTGTTGTTTTCGTACCTATTGCATAGATAATTATTCTGTCCTCGTTTTTATCTCTGTACAAATGCAAGAAACAATTTTTTTTATTTCTGTAAATAAGTAAAACATGAAAAAAACGTGTTCCGTCTATCTAATTTCAAATTCCGAAAAAGAAACGTTGAAGATATTGGAATATCAAACGTTTTATTTTATTTTATTTTATTTTATTTATTTATTTATTTTTGAGAACTTCATCCTAAGTTGGATGCCAACCTTGGCAAGGGAATGAAGTTATTATCGGCATTCAATTCCTGTCAACTGTGACTGCCGGCTGTCCTTCTGTCTCCTTCAGGCGAATGATATAGGAATCTGTCGCCTAACTGCTTGCAAGCTCAGGCATAATGCGATCTGTTTTGAAAGTTAAGGTTGTTCTGTTCGAACGGTGGTAAATAGGAGCTCGCATGAAAGTTAAGGATCCTAGTATTGTTTGAATGGTGGTAAATACGATCTCGTTTGAAAGTTAAATACGATCTTGTATGAAAGTTAAGGATCCTAGTTTTTTTTTGAATGGTGGTAAATACGATCTCGTTTGAAAGTTAAATACGATCTGAAATGAAAGTTAAGGATCCCGTTTCTGTTTTTTGAACAGTTGGCTAAATACGATTTCTGAAATGCAGTAAGGATCCCTAAATTCTTTTTTGAACGTGATCTCGATCTGAAATGAAAGTTAATGATCCTAGTTCTGTTTGAATGGTGGTAAATACGATCTGATATGAAAATTAAGGATCCTAGTTCTGTTTGAACGGTGGTAAATAACATTCTTGATCTGATGAAAATTAAGGATCCTAGTTTTTCGTTGAACAGTTTGGAATAAATACGGATTCTGAAATGAAAGTTAAGGATCCTAGTTCTGTTTTAACAGTGATAAATACGATCTGAAATGAAAGTTAAGGATCCTAGTTCTGTTTGAATGGTGACAAGTACCTTTTATGAAAGTTAATAGTCACAGCTCTGTCTGAAAGCTTATTCATACGATCTTGTGTGAAAGTTAGGGATCACACTTATGCATGAAAGGTGATAAATACGATCTTGTACGAAAGTTAAGTATCATATATCTGTTTGGAAGGTGAGAGATACGATCTTGTATTAACCCATAGGATCATAAAAAGTTATTGCTTCCTTAACTAACATAATCGTTTTTCTGTACTGATTAAAAATTGAATTTGCAAACTTAAAAAACTTCTCTACATTTGGAAATTGAGAAGCGAGTAATACGATTAATTCATTCCTTTCACTACACCTTAGTTCATATTCTCTTTTATTTCATTTTCCTCCTATTACGCCTTTCGAACTTCCTTACCTTATAGGTCCCAGTGCTTGGGTAAATGCGATTAATGAACATTCGTTTGAGTGAACGAAGGTCGTCTCTGAGTTAGTAATGAAGAGATTTCCGGACTTTCCCACGGCAGGGGTGTGATTTGATCAGAATGTGACCTCAGCAAAGTTTCTTCAGAAATAGTTTACTTATTTTCGTCTTATTTCTTATGACTACCTGCTATTGTTGATTTTATTGTGAATTGATAGTGAGCTATGGCAGAGAATTACTTTGGTTTACGTTATTTTTTGTTTCAGATTTTTTTTTATTAAATGTAATATCACCCATCTGTTACCTAACCTTTTATGTAGTATCTACTGAAGAACGTTAGGGAATGACGTAATCTATATTCTGTCCATTCACAATATTTCAGCGTCTAAATTTGGCAATAATACAAAAATATCTAGAGAAATATCCTGAGGGAATTTGAAGTAAAACGAGATTGATTTTATTTTAAAGACGCATTGCAAAATTTGACAGAGAGAGAGAGAGAGAGAGAGAGAGAGAGAGAGAGAGAGAGAGAGAGAGAGGATATTTGCCGAAGCTTCAGTTGAAAAATTTGAGAGAGAGAGAGAGAGAGAGAGAGAGAGAGAGAGAGAGAGAGAGAGAGATAGAGAATATTTGCCGAAGCTTCAGATGAAAGCCACCACCAGCATTCGCAGCAGAAAGCTGTTCTGCAGAGAACAAAGCAAACTCGACAGACGCATCGGTCAGCAGTCAGCTGAATGGAGCAGAGGCAAACAGCGAACGTGTTTCGTTGTCTTTCATACTTTCCTGTCGTCGAAGCGTCTCCGCGTCGTGTGACGACGTGAAACATTGTAAGCGCCTCGCCTCAGTAGCCTGATCGGCATGGTCTTGGCCTGCCACCTTGGTGGCCGCGAGTTCGATTCGCGGGCATTCCATTGAGGGACTCAGAGATGTGTATTTCTGGTGATAGAAGTTCACTCTCGACGTGGTTCGGAAGTCACGTCAAGCCGTTGGTCCCGTTGCTGAATAACCAGTGGTTCCATGCAACGTAAAAACACCATACAAACAAACAAACAAACAAGCAGACGTTAGCAATTACAACGATGCGTCATTGTCATCCTCGCACGATTGCTCAGCCAAATTTTGCCAGGTCGCTACCATCGCTTTTTGGCCCCGTAATGGCGCAGTGCCGTCATTGGACCTCACTTGGTCATCGTAGCGTCCCTTGGGCCCGTAGCTGTAACCTCTTTCATTCCTTTGACTGTACCTCCGTTCATATTCTCTGTTCCATCTGACCTTCCACTCTCTCCTGACAGTCGCTTCAAAGTGCAACTGCTTTGAGGTTTTCTTCCCGTTACACCTTTCAAAGCTCCTTGCTGTCGATAACCCTTTCAGCGCTGAATGACCTCGTGGGTCCCAGTGCTTGGCTAGGCCCAAATTCTGTGTTCTATTCTATAACTGTTTAGGGAATTTGTTCCTGTCGTGGTGGTTCTGTCAATAGAGTGCCCATTACCAAGATTTTTTGTGAGGTAATATGCTGATAATAATCAGTTGATCTGCGGTGGATGAATAATCTGCTGTGTTAGATAAATTATGTATTGCTTATTTGATGCAGATGAATGATTCATCTTTTTTCTTCATGTGCTACCTTTTGGACGTCAGTTGGCTATGGATTCAGATCTCGTTGTCTTCGATGAGAATTACACTGTCTGATGATTTTGGGAGCTTCTTTGTCATTGTCAGACTGACATTTAAATGTCTGCAGACAATGTCAAGGATTTTCTCTTCCTAATTATTTATGTCTTTTCGTTTTTTTTATTGGCTATATTCACTGATGGAGAGGTTTTACTTCTCTCTGCTGGAAGAATGTTCTTTTATTAGTTTTTTGTTTTCATTCGCTTATTCGTAAAAAGGCCAGGCGTTAATTGATGTGGAATTATCTTATATTACACCTTGCAAAAGAACAATTGTGATATAAAGTCATATCTAATAGTAACGAGGCATTTGCCTTTCAAGCGATATCTCGTGATTCTGAAGGCACAGAGAACTAATAGCTCTCTCTCTCTCTCTCTCTCTCTCTCTCTCTCTCTCTCTCTCTCTCTCTCTCTCTCTCTCTCTCTCTCTACTTGAGAATATCCTTAAATCCTCGGTAGAATGGTAAGTGAAACAGGGTCTTGGAACAAGTACTTTCGTATATTCTCAATTTTCAAGTTCACACTGAATTTTAAAAGGTAGAATATACTACGAAAGTACTTGTTCCAAGTCCCTGTTTTACTTACCTTTCTACCGGGGATTTAAGGATTTATATATTATATATTTGGGGGTTCGTGAGAAATTCTGACGATCCTTACGAACGTCCAGAGCTCGTAGGATGCTCACCAGAGGAGGCTCGAAATACGTCTCTCTCTCTCTCTCTCTCTCTCTCTCTCCTTCCTGCCTTCCTTTCTTGAGTCTGACTGACTGACTACCCATTTTCGGAAGGGAAGGGATGGGTGTCATTGGTATGCGGTGACACTTCCAGTACACAGCATTCCTTCCATATAGGTCGTTGCCCCTAGCTTGTTGAGCAAACGGGCCAGAGTCCACAAACAAATCCTTGCATATGCACAAACAAGCGCGAGAATAAATTCACTCCCAAATATAGAAGACGGGCGCACAAACACACACATACTGGTTCTCGAAGTCGCGGAAGCTTTAAGACGGTGGTGGACAGATAGTAGCTGTGGCTGGGGGAGGGTTACGCAGCCTGACTTCCAGGACGTGGTCTTGATTCTTAACCAGCTCTCTCTCTCTCTCTCTCTCTCTCTCTCTCTCTCTCTCTCTCTCTCTCTCTCTCTCTCCTGGGACCAAGGCTAGAGTGTCAGTGAGTTATAATTGGTGGTTTTCTCTACCAATTCACGGAAACCTCTGCCGAGATGTTAAATACTTTACATAAATGAAATTATTCTCTCTCTCTCTCTCTCTCTCTCTCTCTCTCTCTGTTCGAGGTAATATTTTGCAAATATCTTTCCCTTCCTCTCCAGGAGTCCAAGTGATATCCTACGCCTTTTAAATGGATAGCAAAAACCCCGTCACTTTTAAGGCTCAAAGTACTGTACAGTCTCTCTCTCTCTCTCTCTCTCTCTCTCTCTCTCTCTCTCTCTCACAGAAGCCCCGGAGACACCCCATCCATTCAAATATGAATCACTCTCAAGTTGATGAAACTTGGATCAGTGCAAGACAAACAAAAATGACGGTAATCTCTCTCTCTCTCTCTCTCTCTCTCTCTCTCTCTCTCTCTCTCTCTCTCTCTCTCTCTCCATATTAATAAGAGTCTAAGCACGATTATAATGATCATGTATGCATAACTTCTTTTAAAGGACTACGAAAGACTTTTGACATTCATTTGAGAGATGGGAGTAGTAATTATGTTATTGTAAATCGAGCGATATAGTCTAGTAGATATTTATATACCTCTAAACTGAGAATAAGTTAAAATCTCAGATTCATTCTTTGTGCAGAGGAGAACGTAGGTCCTTATATGGATGAATAAATTACATGATTTGTGAAGCCAAAAGCTACACTTCGTGGTGCAATGGATACAAATGAGTCTCATTCTTCCTGAGAACTCTGTAACCTTGCAACTGGAGAACTAACAAAAAACGAAAAATAACTAATAAAATTACCTTATACGGAGCACGAGCCCCACAATCTGAATAACGAGAAGTCAAAGTTCGTTACAGAGAGAGAGAGAGAGGAGAGAGAGAGAGAGAGAGAAAGAGAGAGAGAGAGAGAGAGAGAGAGAGAGTATAAAGCAAAGGAATTCCTATTTTGGCTTTTTTAAATTCATGACGACGGCGCATTCTACCATTATCCTTTGAGGAGCGACACTACACCAGGGAAGGAGTGTATACAAAAGGATTTTTGTGTCGTATGCAACCCCCAGAGGACGCACTATTCAGC
Organism: Macrobrachium nipponense; assembly: GCF_015104395.2. Lineage (NCBI taxonomy): Eukaryota > Metazoa > Arthropoda > Malacostraca > Decapoda > Palaemonidae > Macrobrachium > Macrobrachium nipponense. The sequence goes on along the minus strand of NC_061100.1, from coordinate 133,580,658 downwards.
GTTTTTAATCTCTTAAAAGGCTTTCCTCTCCCACATCGTCTTTTAGGAAGGGAGAGGAGAGAGAGAGAGATAGAGAGACCTGCCTCTCATTTTTTTCCTTTTTTCCACCATGTAACCTTCTGTTGTCTTTATCTTTTTTTTTTTTTTTTTTATTTAATCTGTGAGGAGGGTGAAGTAGTCTTAATGTTTCATTTGTTGCTTGCCCTGTTTTCTGTGAGGACCGTGAGGAGTATTTTATTTTCTATTTATTTTTTCCCTCAGGTTTTCTATGGTTCGCTTTACCCATTTTCTTTCAGTTGAGTCACTGGATGCGCTGCAGGTTTTTAAATTCACTTTCTTGAATTCAACCTTCAAACTAGCATTATTTTTTTGGGAAGCTATAAGCTTTAATGGAAAGTGGAGGTACAGAGCCTGACCGGTATGCCTAATTACGAAGTGCAGTGTTTATATAACTGGTTTGAGCCTTTTTTCATGATGCTTCGACGTTTTCGATTGATGATCGCGTTTTTCTGGCGATGGAATAATAATGATAATAAATAAAGCATTAAGCCTAATGAGAAACCATAGCAACACTAAGTCTTATAAGACTATGCAGAACCAAAGTCTAGTATGACTGTATAATGCTTTGCACTGTGGATTAAGCTGTTCTGTTCCTGTCGTCCCAATATGTCTGCTCATATGCCAGATTAGTCTGTTTCTGTTAGAATCTTTTATTAAATTAGTGAATGACTACCAAGATATCTAAACCGATGATTACGCCACCATGTGTGTATTGGACTTCCCATTAAAAAAGTGGTGTACACTACACACTGTACCACATTGCTAACAAAGTATTGCTGATAACCATGCGTTATCCTTAGATGGCCCATATGAAGCCTAGCTAGAGCTACTTCCCAATGTGTTCTTATTCATCGTGGGTCGAATTTGATACAATTTTTTTCAAGTATTATTTCTCCACATGGGTTGCCAGTCCATCATCTTGATCTGTTTTATGATAATAGTCTCTCTCTCTCTCTCTCTCTCTCTCTCTCTCTCTCTCTCTCTCTCTCTCACACACACACACACACACATATTTCCTGGAGCACCCGTGTGACTGGGTACCCTGAAAAAAATGTAGATTTTTTTTCTTCTTTTTTCTGTTGTCAACAATTGATGCGTTCCTGTGCACACTCATAATAATGGAGTGGTCAAGATTATATTTTTCTATTGGCATTAGAGCACCGAGTGAGTCAGACAGCACCATACGACTCTTAATTCAATGTCATTATTTGCTGAAGAGCAATCCTCATCCTCCTGTAGATATACGAAGTTCAGCTGGATGTCTGCGATTTATTCATGAATCTGACAGAACTACAGTTGCAGTTTAAAGGGCACCATACACTGAACGGTAGTATGAAGGATTGTCTGATCGATTGTCTGTATCGTTCGCAAAAACATTGTGTATGGGCTTGTCTGAATGCAAAAGTGGGAGGAGTTTCGTGGTCTGAACGATCTCAGCGGGAATCTGTCACGACCAGGTTGCTGGCTTGCGACTTAAGTATGTCATACACAGGTCGTTCAATATACTATGTGTTTGGTTGCCGATATAGCGCTATCGTGAACGTCTCTTCTAGAGATGATGCCATGTCTTCCCGAGACAAAATCTTTGTTCAGACTGAAATCGGTACGGTGATCATTCATAATGTCTGAATAGTATGTGCAAGGTATATAGAATGGCCTTTTCTATATACTTTGTGTGTGTGTGTGTGTGTGTGTGTGTGTGTGTGTCGATAACGACAATCGTTCAGACAGTCGTTCGTGCGGTCGTTGAGTGTATGGGGCCCTTAACACTTTCCTCAGATTTTGAGCCGTCTGTGAATGTAGGCGCACAATTGTCCTTTGCTCAGAAACGGTCTTGAAATAGATTGCGGAAGTGTGTGCTGGTTAGATCATTTTTCTTCTTCATTGTTGGCCATTTCCAAATAGTTTCAAAACAAGGAAAAAAAAACTGCTTTGATACGGCAACGCTTTCTATTTGATGCTAAGTTCTAGTTCCATATAAAATTTTCTCCGCGATAACTGAATTTCTTGTTTCCTTTGAAAATTGCCATTTCCTGCAACAGGTTCTCGATTATCGGAATGTGAGAAAAACTGTCCGTTTGAAATGTATGTATTCACTGTAAACGGTTTAAAATCTGATCGAATGTTGCGGTAATAACGGCCTTCAACCCAAATGGCAGTATATATATATATATATATATATATATATATAATATATATATATATATATATATACAAATTAATACACACACACACACACACACACACACGCTAAGCCACAAATATCGTTTGATATTCAGTTCACTATACCTCGGGAGTAACCTACACCCATTCTTGGTAGATCAGTGGTCTTAGTCACTGTCGTTTCCTGAACCATTTGGCAGCGTTTCGAACCCCGCCAGTGACAAAGCATACAGTTCAGTGTTCATGTTAACAGATACACAATGGATTAAAGTAACAAACAAGCCCAAGCTCACTTCGTTCCTTGCCTGAGTTCGAACCGAAGGTTTCTCGATATTGAGGTAAACTGAGCGGCCTGTAACATCACGAAAGAGATACTAAGTAGTAAATAGATTCTTAGATCATTCGTCTTCCTGCTGTGGTGCCTCCCCCGCCCAAAAATAACGCGTAATTAAGCGTTATTTAGGTCTTGCGTCATTCGATCCGCTCCGAGACGAGGAAAGTTGGTGCAGGAAAGTTTGTGTCATTGTTTGTGAATCGCAATCAGCGTCAAATAAAACATCCAAGGGGTTATGTTAATTATATGGAGATTGCTCGAGATTATCTCTGGCCGTTATAAATCCCCAAGTTGCTGAAATTGCTCGGCTTCTAATATTACATTAGTGCAACGGACGAGTTTTTGTACCTCTTCACAAAACTCGCTCTCATCCAAGAGTTTTTTTTTTTTTTTTTTTTTTTTTTTTTTTTTTTTTTTTTTTTTTTTTTTTTAGATATAACCATTCATTGCTTCAGTTGGTTGTAAATCTACGTAAGAGTTGTCATTTGAATGAAATCGTCGCTTATTTTTGTAGTCTACCATTGTGTTTTAGAGCTTGCTCGTCTTACAGTCGCGTAAAAAAAAAATAATCATAATTTTACAGATCGGTTCGTCTTTAACGATGCGTAAATGACGTAACTATATTTTATTTTCATTTTATTTTTAGCTGTACTTTTTTGAAGGAGGCTTGACGAAATAATCTTTTATCTTGTATTTTAGTCTCCCAGCATTGATTTGTTTAGAGTTGCTAATCTTGGCATTTTGTTTATAAAAAGATGCTATATACATTTCCCCCCGGGTAACTGGCAGGAGACTTTTAGAGACCTGTATTTCATCCAGAACGACTAATGCCCTGCCTGTATGCATCTGTATGTCTCCCGTAGGGAAGAGTACAGACGTTTATTTATTATCATTTTTTTTATATATTTTAATGGGATGGAGAGACACGGCGTCTGGGTTTTACGGCACAAATATTCAACTGGGAACGAATGCTATAGCTATTATTATTGGTTTTAACAGGTTGAATTTCTTATGGTTTCATAGACTTCCAAAAGTTCAGTTAAGCAATGCATGTAATACGAATGAATGTTAGGAGCGGTCAGCTCTTTATGAAAATGTAGTGTTCAGCAGTTTAGCCTAAAGAATCGTAAACCAGATCTTGTGTGCAGATTCCAACGTTATTTCGTAATTATTTTATTTTCCCATTTTTCGTTTCTAGGTTTCGAGGTTCGATAGAGTTCCTTTTCGCTACTGGTGCATAGCTGTATATGAAGGCTCTTTCTTCAGTGACGACAATTTTGACAACCAAAAAATGACTGATAGGATTCTGAGGATCGTACATGAATTTATCTCTAAGTTCCACTTTTATAATCAGTTGATTCATGGTGATTAGAATGGCTCCTTTGGTTCATTTTTACGAGTATCCTCTTCAGGCCCAATAGAGCATGATTGAGTGTTAGGCCTACCTCCCGGTGTCTGTTAATGTATGGCTATTCAATGTGTCACATAGTATACTTGTTTTTGTTATTTTTTTTCGGGCAATGTGTGAGGGCGGGCACACACACTTTTGAATGTGACGGATGGGGGTGAAGGTGAAATTTCTCTATAGTTAATTAGATAGCGCGGAAATGGGCAGTAGTCACTCTGAATTGAGCTGAATGAAGCAGCCTTTTGTGTATGGTTTCATTTACGCTTTGTGGTGATTGATTTTGTGTTACGTTTACCTGCCTTATGGTTGGTTACCTGATTTGATAGACCGTCTCATCCAGGTTGCTGGAACAATGCATGTTCAGTAAGCACTTTGATTTATCATGGTGTCATTTATGTTAAATGAATAATTTATGGCTTTTTCCTACTTTCTCATAGTTTATTAAATAGAGTCAGGTTTTTATGCAAAACTTTACCGCCAGTGTATCATCAAGTTTTACTTTGTCGAAACAAGGTTTATTCAGTAAGCACTTTTTATTTACCAACAAGGTGTTAGTTATGGTACAAAATTCACTTCTGTTCTTTCTTACTGTCTCGTAGACTAAACAGAGTATGGTTTTTATTATAATTTTTTTTTTTACACATCGCTTTACCGCCCCACATAAATTTCCGCGATTCTTTGATGTCACTCTTATTTCATTTCGAATGAACGATGACGTCTCTCCTGCTGGGTCATGTCGGTTTCTTTGAGTTTTCAAACTGCTTGATATGTGACATCAAAGGACGTGTAGCTACGCCGCCCGGCTACAGCATGATCCGTCTCAAGGAACGGGGAGCGAGCGCATGGCTGCTTTGATGGTACTTCTCTTCTCGCTGGGGCTTTTTCTGACTCAGGGATAGAATAAAACAAGAAAAAGACAAGGAAGATATTATGAGAGGGTCGGTTGGTCCTTGTCACAAAGAGAGGCAGAAAGGGGTTCTAAGTCAGGAACTTAATGAAACCTAGTTTCGTAGATTATTATTTTACAACATAAAAATTTCGCGTCTTGCATACTGTCTTAATAAGTTTTGTGTTCCGATTTAAGATAGTGATTTATGATTTGTATGATTGTCATTATTGATTTCACATGACGATATATATATATATATATATATATATATATATATATATAATATACATACATACATATACATACATATATATATATATATATATATATATATAAAGTATAAGCCACGAAGGAAAAATAAAACAACGAAGTTTCCGCAAGATCTTTCGACGTTCAACGTCCTTTACTTAGCAGATAAACTAGTTTATCTGCTAAGTAAAGGACGTTGAACGTCGAAAGATCTTGCGGACACACTGTTGTTTTTATTTTCCTTCGTGGCTTATACCTTTATTTATGGATTTATCACGTTCGAACTTTTTCGTGATTCAGTTGATACAGTTACATAGAATGATATACATATATATATATATAGGACAATATATAGATATAAATTATACTAATATATTATAAAGTAAGAAACATCAACAACACACACACACACACACCACACACACACACACACACACACACATATATATATATATATATATACATATATATATATATATATCGTTTGTAGGCTACCATGCTTTTTTTTATTGGGAATGCTGTTTTTTATTTTTTATGATTTCCACCATTTTCGTTATTACTGGATTGGTCATTGGTCTATTAAGCATCATAGTTGACCTGTGCATGATCGAAATCTTGTATTACCTATGTTTTTCTACATTAGTGATGAGTGGTTTTCTTTCAATATGCCCGTTAATGTTTGCAAAATAAGTTGTTACTATATAACTACTGTCTGACAAATACTTCCATCTTTGCAGTAACTTGCTACTCATCCACACGTGCAATCGCCGTCCTCATGGCTGTGTTCATCCTCATTATACCGTCGTAATTTACTGGCACTAAAACAGTCATCATCGCCACAATACCCGTAAATGTAAACTTCCATCATCGCCTTTTCCCGCCATTACACCAGTGATCATTATCATTATCGTCTGGATCTCTTCTTCTTTGGAAGGAAGGTAGGAGGAGAGCGACGAAGAGAGCGACACCGGTGGGGATGGGGGAGGGTGTTCTATGTTAGGGTGGAGGGATGTCTGTGTATGGAGGGGTTGGGGTTGAGAAGAGGAGGGGAGATTGATTTTGGCTGCCGTCCCGCGCGGCTAGTCACAGTGAAGCCCATTTCACGTTTTCTTTCATGTGGATTTCTGAAGCTCTTCGTTGATTAGACGGAATAAGAGAGAAAGGCCTCATCGATTCTTGTATTTTAATCACAAAGACAATGGTTAAAATCCGTAGGATTACAATGGACTTTATTATTAGGGATACCAGGTCACAGTCAGTACGGTTACAATGAATGGGTCTAGCACGGTCTTGGTATATTGGGTCTCTGTTCGTACCTACGAATTACTGGATGTCAGCAGCTTAATATTTCGACCGTGTCATTTTCCGTTTTTTCTTGACATAAATTTCCCGCAAATTAGTAATTACGTATTCTTAGCAATAAATGAATTAAAGGATTAGAATGTCTAGAAGTATGGTAAGGCGAACAATTAAAGTGGCGTGTCTCAGGTAATTTTAGAAGACGCCTTGATACTAGGGGTAATTAAATCTTTATTATCAGATCATGAATACTAAGTTTGCTAGACGTAGCTAGTTTTTCTTAGTCTTTGTTTATTATTATATATAAAAATAGTTCTGGGTTCTTAGTTTTAATGAAGAGTTTTCCATTAAGAGTGTCGTTAATTAGGATGATTTTGCTCCTTGGTTTTATTTTAAAACTGCAGGGCCCTTTAATTAAAAGGAAGTTTTTAATCATTTAGCCAAAAAGAAAATAGTGGATAACCAGACGTTCCTAATTGGGGGTGGACGCAGACTACCGTTCGGAGGAAAGTATTGGTTCATAATTTCTAAAACTCACTGATTACACGGTACTTGTATTTCAGATTCTCTGCAGCTTGAAGAACCATTCATATGACATTGAATATAGAATATGAACGTCTCTGTTTTGCTCTACTTAGCTAATGTCGTTCCAGAGTTGTTCGACTGATTATTATTATTATTATTATTATTATTATTATTATTATTATTATTATTATTATTATTATTATTATTATTCTGAAATAAGTTAACAAGTTATTGATGTGACTAGCAAGAGTCTACTTTAAAAAAAAAATACGAATTTATATGGGAATTAAAACAGAATTACATCCATATAAGGAAATAAAAATAGTACACTGATTCATTGCCATCGTTCTTGCTATCATCTACCCGTTTCCCTCGCTTCCACCCCCGCCTTTTTTTTGTGTAATTCTAACTAAAGCTTAGAAATACAGGATCAAATTTGGTTTTTGCATTACTGTTATCTGATATTCAGAGACACGGCAGTGATGCTATATCATTGATAACACGACGGTGACATAACTCTAGAGTCTAGACTGTGCTTCTTCCGTGCGGACGAAGTCGTACTGCTGTCCAGAAAACGTGTTTCTCTCTCTCTCTCTCTCTCTCTCTCTCTCTCTCTCTCTCTCCTCCCCTTCTCTCTTCTCTCTCTCTAATCGTTTCCTTTGTGTCACTTCCTCTTAGAGTCGTGTTCAATTATGGACTCGGTTTCCTATCGTTTCATTTCTTTCTTTGTTGTGCATGTTGAATATTGACATTGGAGTGAAGCTCTAGTCTTATTCGGGTACGTATGAACTATTATAAGCATTGTCGCATGATAGTTGCCAAGGTTAGGAAAGCCATTTTGCTGAAATGTTTTATATTTAAGCGTTTTAACAAAGAGTTTTATCGCCATAAAAATAAAAATTAAACCAGCATGTCCAACTGAAGCATTGGTATTCCTATGAATAGCACATAGTTAGCGGACCGTTACTGACATTTATGATGATATATAACATGGTCAGTGGTGCATAACTATAATTCGGTACAACATCGTCAACAGAGAATTAATGACATTGATGACGACAATACTTTGTTATAGCACCGTTAATGATATTTTGAGGAATTTAACGTGGGAAGCGGGTCATTACTGACATTTATGGCGGTATAACATGATCAACGGAGTATTGCAAAAAAATTGGAATAAAAACAAGATGGCGTTTATTGTGCAATCAAGATCAGTTCTGTCGCTTTTTTCTCCGGTTCCGGTTTGCCAGGGTTTAACCCTCCCCCCCCCCCACCCCCTACCCTTCCCATTTTTTCTCTCCTTGTTCTCCTCTGATAGCGTTAGGTTTGGTCAGGTTTTTAGCAATGCCCCGGTGATCAGTGATGGCCCTCTGACTTTCTCAAGTTTTTCATAATATCATTAGTGTTCCGGTAATATAGTGCATTACGTCTTTACATTGAAAAGCTAAAATTAATTGAATTGGTTGTATAAGTCTAGGCTAAGCCTTTGACCTGGTAATACATTTTCAGTTATAAAAGTTTTTAAAGGCCAAGTTGATGGCTTTGCAAAATTGAATATTTTAGGTTTGAAATTAATTTAGAGTTAGAGAGGACGTTTAAACTGGATGCAACTAAGGACGTATGCTTAACTTAACACTCTGATATGAAAATGATTACTTATAGTTTTCCACCGAAGAACTTGCCGTTCATTCTTAGTATACCTTAGTATACCTGAGGTTTGACGTAATGTATCTCGGAGGACAGTAATAGTAGTAATGGTAATGCGAAAGAGAAAATTGAGAAGAATAATATAGGAGATAGTGGGCGTCGAGCGGTCGCGTGATCAGACCCCATTTTCTCGGCGTAATTAAATCTTGATTTAATGCTGCACCGGCTAATTGCCGACAGCTTCATAACCTCCTGGTCGACGCGGTATAGTCTGAAGCCGAGTATTTTTAGTTGTATAACGTTCAGTGGGAAGGAGATTCAGTTGGGCTCTCTCTCTCTCTCTCTCTCTCTCTCTCTCTCTCTCTCTCTCTCTCTCTCTCGTAGTCGCCGTTAAGCGGGAATCATTGGTCAATGTCGGTAAGCAGGTCATGATGGGATGCCTTCGCGGAAGTTCTTGTCACGAGAGGTTGCGTCTCTCTCTCTCTCTCTCTCTCTCTCTCTCTCTCTCTCTCTTCTCTCTCTCGCCTTCGCCAGACATATATGTATATATACATAGGTAGGCAGATGGATACACAGATAGTTGCTTACATTACCATGCGCAAGCACTTCCACAGCACATGTATTATAAACCTTACGTTCAAATGTCTCTTGTTGGTCCAGAGTCTAGACTGAGTCTGGTCAAGGCTGATTATACCATTTCCCATGTATGGGGTCTTGTAGTCAAGCAGAAATGATACTCGCCTCCACACCAAATTGGTCAGAATTGATACCTACCATACTCCCTATGTTCATCTAAGCAGAATTGTCTTATTCTCCTTCTTCTTCTTCTTCTTCTTCTTTCTCTACAAGCTTGTCCCAATTTGTTCCAGAGTTATTTACCAGGTACTACATACCAATGACGGGCTGAGGTTGGGGGGGGGGGGGGTGCAAAGCGGGCTTATAAAACAAAGGGCTAAAAACCTAACCTGATATAGTTGACGAAAAAAGGTTAATATATAATATATATATATATTTATATTATATATACTATATATATATATATATATATATATCGCCTGTAGTTTGTTTAGAGGCTACACACTCGGGTAAGCTGCACTTTTCAACAGAGAGAGTAAAGCCAAGCAGAGCTGATGTACCAGATAGGGGGAGGATGACATTTTTATCACCAGTAGAGAAGCAGACAACGCAAAAAAAAAAAAAAAAAAAAAAAATATATATATATATATATATATATATATATATATATATATATATATATATATATATATAGTATATAATATATATATATATAGCAGATGTCCTTAAAACCAACTTGGACCTCAACTTTACAACTGAGGCCAATCAAGAGAAGACCCTCCTTGCCCTTGAAGCCCTCAATGAGAGCCCCGTATGTTACATCCACGTACACTGAAGTTACAAAAGTGGGCCACTGACTTAATGAAAGGGTGAAGTGCCCAGGTGCGTACGAAAGGGTCCGTCATTGGTGCTTACGTCAGAAATGCCTTGGGGCACTCTAGTACTTGCAAGTCTGTCCTTACCTAGCATCTGTGAGGCAGATGTTGTCTAGCAATGGATACCCAGCAACATGGCAGATGTCACGACAAGGGACAAAATGGATGGCTTCCAAACGCAAGCCTAGAACAATGGAAGTAGGAAGGGAAAACGTAAGAGTTTATTACAAAATTGACTGCGGTATACCTTACAAACAGGCGTCAGATGCTCTGCAAAGGTTCACCAGTCAATGGAGTAACACTAACACCATAGACATCCTGCCAGAGGGTATCATAAAGAGTTATCAGCTGCCCCAACCTGGTAACCAGCCTTGTGATGGGGAACAGCACTGCCCCTAGGGGATCTGAAGAATTGAGGAGCAATGTGATTTACAAATTAAGTGTTCAGAAGAGGTATCCAAGTCTTATCTCGATATAAAAGAATTTTGGTCCATGATGACAGCTGCCTCACAATGACTTTATTAGGGAGATACCCCTGGATCAGTAAGCGTTGCACAGCAGCAGCTTACACTCAATATCGAAGGTGTTTTCAGACTATAATCTTCCCTTCAGCAGAAGAAAGTTCCGCTGTAAACCGTCAGGACTGGTCAGAACTGAGAAGCCTCTCTAATGAAGCTTCATGAAGAATAATCCTGATCTCTGAAGTTGAGGTCGCTGCTACTTTTCATTTTGTTTGGGTTTTGGTTTTAATATATGTTTTTTTTACTGCCCCCAGCTATATATTGGAGTGTAATTCCATGCTGGGTCTGTTGTCACCCCGATGATACCCGTGAGATAATGGCTGAAACAGCTGTCGAGCAGAAGAGATTAAAATGAAACGCTAGCAATGGTTTTCGTCTTTGCCTGTGGAGTCTAGCCGTGAGGATTAGAAGAGATTCAGACGGCGAGATAAATGTTTTCTTTAAATAATGGACGCCAAATATGCATCAGCAATCAGTGAGAATTCTGACGGGAAAGACTTCCCCAGAGAGAGAGAGAGAGTACCCTGCATGCGTTTGCAAGAGTAGCGAAAGAAAATAAAAGGAACTTTTTGTCAAATCGATCGTGACAGGAGCCCGGCAGAGGGGATTAGGGCGGCCGCCCCTATTCCCTCTCCCCTCTGCCGCCGCTCTGAAATCTGTATCAACAAGTTTTCCCCTCTAATTTTCCCCTCGGCTTTCTTCTCTTTCGCTTTCTCTCGCCCACTGAATATGGAACTTTCTCAAACCTTGTATTTTGAACTTTCTCAAACCTTGAGTATGGAACTTTCTCAAATTCTGAATATGGAACTCTCAGACCTTGAATATGGAACTCTCTCAAACCTTGGGAAATTTCCCCTTTGTTATGCGAAAACTTTTGTCTAAATTTCCTATATTTTTTGGTTCAGGGTTCCATCTTATAAGTGTCTTCCACTGCTGGATGTTTCGTAATCATTTCAAGTTATTATTTTACTATACTGTATCACTTCAATTGTTTTAATTGGTATATACTGGTAGAATTTAAAATTTAATAAAAAAAAAAACAGTGTTGAGAAATAAGAGTGTTGAAAATAAGGTATAGTAATATTATTGGATATTAATTGAGTTCTTTTACTGGGTATAATTTAAAACAATGCAGAGAAATATAACAGTCCTGAAAATTAGGCAAAATTATTACTTGGTAATAATTTTGCATAATTTTTGAACAAAAAACTCACCAAGAAAATTGTTACAGATTCATTTGAACATTTACATTACATAACTCATTGAGCAGTACGGATGCATATTTTTACAGTAATACAATCGTTACATTAAGCGTATTGTGATCATATATGAAACATTGTCTGCAAAATAAACATTCTTTTTGTGCAACACATTCAGTTAATGATAAAATTGGAAAGAGGTAATAAACGGAGAGCAAACAGTTAACTACTCTCTCTCTCTCTCTCTCTCTCTCTCTCTCTCTCTCTCTCTCTCTCTCTCTCTCTCTCTCTCGTAATATACAATTTTCCACAAATTCATCGAAACAAAGAGCAGCCTATTTTATATAGCTGAGGTAAATAATCTTAAAATTGTATTTAAAAATAAGGATTGATTTTGTTAAGGGTAATTATTGTTCTCCTAACTTGATGGGTTATCCATCAGCATCCGTTTGAACCAGTCAGTGTAGGCGAAGAATACCCATGGGATTTCATCAGTGTTACAGGATTATATACTGCACCTTGGACAACTATGAAGTTTTCACACGTTTCTCAGCTGTAATAAAAAAAGAATAAGTAAAATATATATATAATATATATACTGTATATGTAAAAAAAATGTATATATAGATATATATATATATATATATTATATATCTATATATATATATATATATATATATATATATATATATGTGTGTGTCTAGAAAATAATGACTAAAACTAACAGATGCTAGTTTGTCATCATGTTTAATTTTAATACATTACCAAAAAAATACAGAAAATAATGACTAAAACTAACAGATGTTAGTTTGTCATTATGTTTATTTTTTATATATTACAAAAAATACAGAAAATAATGAGTAAAACTAACAGATGTTAGTTTGTCATTATGTTTATTTTTTATATATTTCAAAAAATACAGGAAATAATGAGTAAAACTAACAGATGTTAGTTTGTCATTATGTTTATTTTTTATATATTACAAAAAATACAGAAAATAATGAGTAAAACTAACAGATGTTAGTTTGTCTTTATGCTTATTTTTATACATTACAAAAAATACAGAAAATAATGAGTCAAACTAACAGATGTTAGTTTGTCATTATGTTTATTTTATAAATTACAAAAAATACAGAAAATAATGACTAAAACTAACGGATGTTAGTTTGTCATTATGTTTAATTTATTTAAAAGTATATTACTGGTGAGTAATGCGTTTTTAGAACCAGAATTATTTTTACAAAAAAACTTTTTTCGAAAAAAGGTTTTGTAGAATAATGTTGTTAATTATGCATTTGCAATCGTCAGTTCTGCTCGTTAAGTGATGGGAAATCTTACAACTGGAGAATTTAAAATTTTTTTGGAATGATGCTATAAAAATGGCTTCTTATAATTATTATTATTTTCTGGAAGAAGCCCTTCATTAATACAGATTTTATTGAAAATAATGGCTATTTCAGCCGCGTTTATTTTTTTTATAGAATTTTCTCTATTCTTCTTATTACTGAATAGAGAAAATTATAAACAAAACAAGATAAATGCTGTTGAAATAGCCATTATTTTCAATAAAACCTGTATTAGTGAAGGTCTTCTTCCAGCATGTATTATAGTTATTTTTATAATTATTAGTAGTATTATTATTTTGTTACAGGTAATCAGATACTATTTACATGGCGAATAATGCTGTCATTTCAGCTTACCCTCGTAAGAGCAGTAGTGTCGACAGTACACTTCATGTACGGTGCACTGTAGGCATTACGTTTTCCTCCTGTTACACCTTTGCAACCTTTTACTCTCGGTTTGCCTTTCAGCGCTGAACGACCTCATAGGTGCCAGAGCTTGGCCTTTGGCCTAAATTCTATATTACGTTCTACTCTTTCAACTTACAAACCTTCAGTAAGCAATAATTACCTCTTGCGAAAAGGTATGAAGTGTTCGGATCTTTGACCAGGATACCTTGACCTTGGATTTGGCTACGACAATTGGAGAAGGCTTTAAAGAATCAGTTGTTAAATCATACGTAGAGATGGCATTGACTGCCAATTATTTTATCGACCGATTACCATTACAGAAATATAATTTTCACTTTCAATAACTTCCCAGTCTCAGTGTTCGGGTTTCCGGTTAGTGAAATTTGACGATAAGTTCTCACGCGTCCTGAAATATTACAGCAGTGAAAATTATCGTCAGAAAGTTTTATAAATGTGCATTTAACCCCATCCATCCCATCCCATCCCATCCCCCCCCCACCCCTTTTCCTATTTGCTGTCTATTTTCCCTTCCTTTTAGCGCTGAATAATCCCCTGGATTCCAGTGCTTGGTTTCGAGCCTAAATCTTATATTCCATTCCATTCCATTCTATTCCTTTTCCCTCTCCCCACTCAAACTGATCGTTAATCGTTTGTTATTATTATTATTATTATATTATTATTATTATTATTATTAATCATACAACGCAGGTATTTGTACGCCTCGGCATATTCTTATTATCCAATCATGTCACTCAGATCTGTACCAAGAATGATATGACACGCAGCCATTCTTATTTGGCTGTTTGATATTAATGAATGACGTCACCGGGACCAGCTAATCACGATATGACACGTGGCTGTTTCCCGATTGGTTACTCGATGTGAAGTTCCTCGCTGGACGAGTGGTTTTCGGGCTCGGCTCCCAATCCGGTGGTCCGAAGTTCGAATCCCGGCTCGGCCAACGCGGAATCAAAGGAATTTATTTCTGGTGATAGAAATTCATTTCTCGATATAGTACGGTTCGGATCCCACAAAAAGCTGTAGGTCCCGTTGCTAGGTGACCAGTTGGTTCCTAGCCACGTAAGAAAAATATTTAATCTTTCGGGCCAGCCCTAGGAGAGCTGTTAATCAGCTCAGTGGTCTGGTAAAACTAAGATATACTTAACTTTTTACTCGATGAGAAAGCATGAACTTCGATCCCAGTCTTCGACCTTCGCAAGTGACTTATTAACATCTTTTTTTCCTTGATAACGAACAGCTTTCGCATTTAAGGTTATGAATTATTCCAAGGGACTGAGATGGCACTGTAAGATGTAAGCCATAATTTTAGGCGAAATAGAAGCATGGACGTTAAGCGCCTCAGTGGCGTGGTCGGCTTGGTCTTGGCCTGCCACCTCGGTGGCCGCGAGTTCGATTCTCGGGCATTCCATTGAGGTGTGAGAGATGTGTATCTCTGGTGATAGAAGTTCACTCTCGACGCGGTTCGGAAGTCACGTAAAACCGTTGGTCCCGTTGCTGAATAACCACTGGTTCCGTGCAACGTAAAAACACCATACAAACAGAAAAGCAAATACGTTTAAATTCCAAGTTCTATTCAGACTTTGTCGCCAAAAATGATAACTTCCATTTTAATCAAATCATATTAGTCGTAGTTGGAATCGAATTTCAGCTTGATTTTCTTGTCCTAGGACGCTGCAGGGGACGCAACCCTGCGATTGTGTTCGGTCATATCTTGCTATACTATAATGGGCGTTATGTCATGTCTGTCCGTCCGTCTGTCATTCATTCACGGCCAAACGGCTGGCCCGATGGACATGAAACTTGGCAGGGTTATAGTGGGAACCCCTAAGATGGTTTATAATGGGGTTTCATCCTACCCTCCCCCTCATACTCCGAAGGTGGTAGGGCTGAGAAGCGATTCCCTGAAACGGAGCTGGATCTGCCCGTGAAACGGACTTGATTATGCCCGTAGTCTTAGTTACTTTACTAATTTATCATCCATAATAGTTTTTAGTAAGGATTGGTAAATTCCTAGTTATAAGGACTGACAGAACATTAAGTGTTTGAAAGAAATATGTCATCGATTGATGATTACGTAAATAAAAACATTTAGTTATTTTTCTTAATTTTTTTCTATACTACAGGGTGTCCGTCCAGTCTGGACACTTAATCAAAATAAATTTTTTTTAAATAAAAAAGATTGAAGCAATTTCTTTGATGGATATATTAAATAACATCTTCGTTATGATCTCCACCATTTGTGATGCAAAGTTCGATGCGCTTTGCTTTGCGATATTCTCATTAACTCCTCAGATGTCCCGCATCTTTCGCTTTTATTGAGTTTCCCCTCCCCTCTGGCATACCACCAGGGAAAATAGGTGCCGGTTCAACCCTGTGGTTATTTTAACAAACTCGGACTTAACATCCGGGGCTAAAAAAAATACACACATATATATATAAGTGAATACCAAAGGAAAATGATAGGCAGAAAGCGTTTGAATAAAAAAATACACACACATATATATATAAGTGAATACCACAGGATAATGATAGGGAGAATGCGCTTGAATTTCTCCCTATCATTTTCCTGTGGTATTCGTTTATTTAATGAAGTCACCTGCATCTACTGTGATTTTTAAGCATATATATATATATATCTATATATATATTATATATATATATATATATATATAAATATATATATATAGTGGTATTTCCTGCTGCAACCCCTTTTTATATTTTTATTATACCTCCGTTCATATTCTTTCCATCCTTCCCTAACAACCGATTGATAGCGCAACCACGAGGTTTCCTCCTTTTATACATTTTAAAACCTTGTTAGTGTCGCTTTCCCTTTCGGCGCTGAGTGACCTCGTAGGTCCCATCGCTTGGTCTTTGGTCTGAATTCTCTGTATTCTATTATATTCAATAGGAACACCCCACGCTCTCATCGTCTTCTTCTCCTTCCGTGCGGGAATCCGTGTTGGCGTGAAGTTCACACCGTCATGTCGTCCTTCGCGTGAAAAAGCTCTCATTGCAATCCAGAAAATGACGAGAGCTTCTCTCCCGGCATTACTTTATGTGCGCGTTCCGGGCACCACCGCTGACGTCCCTGAAATAAGACCCAGTTAGAAATGCCAGCGGAATGGGAATTTGTATTGGTTCTCTTTCCTCGAACGTAACCAGCGGGAAAGTCGTTACAGCGAACGCGGCAAATCCATATGTGTGTATGTATGTGTGCGTGTGTGCAGCTGGTTTTATTGCGCGATATCAGCATCGCCACGACTGAGACGGAGAGACTGTTTGTACGTGTCCTGCTGAAGGGGGCGCGTTCGATCCACGTCGGATTCCTGTTATTGGCTGGTATTGTTATCGTTATTGTTTACAGTTTGTCATGGCCGCGAGAGGAACCGATTGTAGTCTTGTGATTTTATTGGCCCGTTCTTAAGCTGGGTTGAGAACGCTAGTATTAGCTACACCCCGCTTTCTCTCTCTCTCTCTCTCTCTCTCTCTCTCTCTCTCACACTTGTTGGACGAGTGGTTTACGTACTCGCCTACCGATTCGGTAGTCCCAAAGTTCGATTCCCCCCTCTGCCAACGTGGAGTCAGAGGAATTTGTTTCTGGTGATTAGAAATTAATCTTCTCTCTCTCTCTCTCTCTCTCTCTCTCTCTCTGTAGTAGCCATCTTGCTTGGTGAGACGTACCCGCGTGAAGTCAGATTAATCAACAGATATCACAAGTTTAACATACGACTAGTATTTGAGAAATATCTAGAAGTGTTCGTGAACTATCGGTGATAAGATTAGTGTGAAAATAGTAGGATAAAGCGTCTTCTAAGTTAGTTTAACAAGTGTAATATCTGACTCAGAACAAGATGGCAGTAAGTTCCAACTGCGGGAAGAGGTGGCGTAATTTAGCTTGCTTGGCGGATTCGCAATACGATGAGGTAGCAGGAAGGGAACTGGCATTTCTCATCTATGAAATCAGCAACAGTCCTAACCAAAAAGATACAAAAGCATTCATAGATATATTAGAAGGATATAATCCTTCAAACTGGAACAAATCTAATGAAAACATCTTGAAAATAATTGAAGAAGTTCCAAATAAAATCCAAGTGGTCAAGAGACTCATAAAGAAAATATACATAAACCAACATATTCCGACAAAGAAAAATAAATGAATAAGGTGAATCTTGTGAATATCCTAATTGATGCATTAGGAAAAAAAGAATGCCAAAAGCATGCAAACTGGTGAAAAGGTTTTGGTATTATAGCATAGTCAATCCACAAAACCCTAATCAGAAAATGTGCTGCATGCATTCCGACCCATCCACAGTGTGCGGAGGTAATGCAAGATTTGAGAAAAGATACAAGAATTTTTTGTTCAAACATGTCTATCATGGATAGACAATGTTATTAAATCAAGATTGAATGTACAAATAGTTGAGGTGAAGAAATGAAGAAGGAAGAAGAAGAAGAAAAAGAAGAAGAGGAAAACGGAAGAGAAGTAAACAAAATTGAAATGACAGAAAAAAATAAGGAAAACAAAGAACAAGATAAAAGTATGGATGCAGAGATACTCATTGATACTACATATGAGGCAATAAAGCAGCATACCTACGAAGAAATAAATGATATAGAAGTAAGGGACGAAAATAGTGAATATTTAGCTGACATAGAAATTAATGAAGCTGATATTGTGCAGGCAATTAATGAAAACAAAAAATTAAAAAATGAGCTGCTGCAGGGCCGGATGGAGTCCCTGCTATTTTGTTAAAGAAAGTAGTTCATTCTATCGCAAAGCCACTTGCAATATTATTAAGACAAAGTGTAGATACAGGCAAGATTTATGATGAGCACAAATTAGCATATATCACCCCTACTTTCAAAAGTGGATCAAGACTAGAGGCAAAGTAAATTATAGGCCGCACTGTGAGTCGTAACATCACATTATTATGAAAGGGTAATGAAGAAAAAATATTATGAAACATTTAATAAAAAATAATTTGTTTAATATCGGAGAACACGGTTTCGTACCCGGAAAAAGTACGCAAACCCAACTGTTAGTCCACCGTGAGAACATATTCAAAAATATGAAAAGCGGAAATGAAACAAGATGTGGTTTTAGTCTAGACTTTGCAAAAGCTTTTGACAAAGTAGACCATAATATTAGCAAAGAAAATTAGAAAACCCAACAATATCGTGATAAAGTAGGAAGATGGTTAAAAGAATTTTTACACAACAGAAAACAGATAGTTATTGCAAACGATGAGAAATCGGATGAAACCAAGGTAATATCCGGTGTGCCACAAGGTACGGTGCTAGCTGCAATATTGTTTGTTATTATGATTGAAGACATAGACAGTAATGTTAAGGATCGGTAGTGAGTAGTTTCGCTGATGACAAACAAGAATAAGTAGAGAAATTACTTTGTGATGAAGGTAGGAACGCTCTACAAAGAGACCTTAACAAAGTATATGATTGGGCAGAGGTAAATAGGATGGTATTTAACTCTGATAAATTTGAATCAATAAATTATGGAGACAGAGAAGGAAAGCTATATGCATATAGGGGACCTAATAATGAGACAATCACAAATAAGGAAGCAGTTAAAGACCTTGGTGTGATGATGAATAGGAACATGTTATGCAATGATCAAATAGCATTCTGTTGGCAAAATGTAAAGCAAAAATAGGAATGTTGTTACGGCACTTCAAAACAAGAAAAAGCTGAACACATGATTATGCTTTATAAAACATATGTTCAATAGTCCACTTGAATATTGCAATATGATATGGTACCCACACTATCAAAAGGATATTGCACAAATAAAGAGTGTACAAAGGTCCTTTACAGCTAGAATAGAAGAAGTTAAGGACCTAGACTACTGGGAAAGACTACAATCCTTAAAATTATTATAGTCTAGAAAGGAGAAGAAGAACGCTACATGATAATTCAGGCATGGAAACAGATAGAAGGAATAACAGAAAAATATCATGGAACTAAAAAATATACAAGAAAGAGCAAGCAGAGGTAGATTAATAGTGCCCAAAACTATACCAGGAAAAATAAGGAAAGCACACAGAACATTAATCCACTACGCACCAGCATCGATAATGCAGCGTCTATTCAATGCGTTGCCAGCTCATCTGAGGAATATATCAGGAGTGAGCGTAGATGTGTTTAAGAATAAGCTCGACAAATATCTAAACTGCATCCCAGACCATCCAAGATTGGAAGATGCAAAATATACCGGAAGATGTACTAGCAACTCTCTGGTAGACATTAGAGGCGCCTCACACTGAGGGACCTGGGGGCAACCCGTAACGAACTGTAAGGTAAGGTAAGTCAAGGTGAAATGGTCTCCTCTCTCTCTCTCTCTCTCTCTCTCTCTCTCTCTCTCTCTCTCTCTCAGGGTTGTTGGAGTGATGACCTACAATAGCAAGTGGGTTTGCCCACTCATCTGTCAATTAACTTTATTTATTTATTTATTTTTACCTGCAGGCAAATTGTGCGTCCTACCCTCTTTGTTAGACAGGCAGTTATAATCTGTATTACATCCTTTTCCATGAAAGGATTAAAACACTGACCATGTTACATATCGTTTTAATATCGCCTGCAGTGCCACGTCACAGAAACGGCCTCTGTGAAATTCCGCCACTCATCTCTTTCTTGTGCTTTCTCTTCCACCAATCTCCACTTTTCTTAGCCGAAACCGCCCCCCCCCCCCCCTACCCCCCCCCCCCCCCCCCCCCCCCCCCCCCCGACCCCCCCCCCCCCCCCCCCCCCCACCCCCCCCCCCCCCCCCCCCCCCCACCCCCCCCCCCCCCCCCCCCCCCCCCCCCCCCCCCCCGTCGTCCTCTTTACGCACTGTTCTTCCAGAGGTTGTGAGAATAGTACACATCTATACCATCTCCATCTCATTTTCATTATTTCAGTTACATTTGGAGCTAATGTATTTCCCTTATAGTATAATTTCAAGTTATAATCCCTTTTGGAACTAATGTATTTCCCTTATAGTATACTTTCAAATTATAATCCATTCGGAACTAATGTATTTATTTCCCCTACAGTATAATTTCAAATTATAATCCTTTTGGAACTAATGTATTTGCCTTATAGTATAATTTCAAATTATATTCCTTTTGGAACTAATGTATTTCCCTTATATACTTCCAAATTATAATCCATTTGGAACTAATATATTTCCCTTATAGTATAATTTCAAATTATAATCCATTTGGAACTAATATATTTCCCTTATAGTATAATTTCAAATTATAATCCATTTGGAACTAATATATTTCCCTCATAGTATAATTTCAAATTATGATCCATTTGGAACAAATGTATTTCCCTTATAGTATTATTTCAAATTATAATCCATTTAGAACTAATGTATTTCCCTTATAATATACTTTCAAATTATAATCCATTTGGAATTAATGTATTTCCATATAGTATTATTTCAAATTATAATCCATTTGGAACAAATGTATTTCCCTTATAGTATAATTTCAAATTATAATCTATTTGAAACAAATGTATTTCCCTTATAATATAATTTCAAATTATAATCTGCCATCTGATTTATAGGATTCTACTTAAAGTTTTGAGATACAGTTGTCTGGAAATTGTCATTATCGTATCATGTTTCATGTCCGTTTAAAATGCGAATCATACTAGACTTATGTATAATCTTACTTTCGTATAGTTTCAGCCTTTCACTGCAGTTCTGTACAGAACCCGCAGTGGATGTCATTGTTCTCAAATATTGGAATTGTTTCTCAGTATATATATATATATGTATATATATATATATATATATATATATATATATATATGTGTGTGTGTGTGTGTGTGTGTGTGTATATATATATATAATATACATATATATATATATATATATATATAAATATATATATATATTCAAAATTCCGCCTCGTCTCCTCACAGAAAAATACATTTACATTGAAAATTTAGGCCTTGACTCGAGGACGAGGGGTTTGAACAAGAAAAAAAATGGTTGAAAATTAAACTTGCCAGGCATAAGGCCAGGATTACTGAAGAGGGAGGAATTTACATTAATTTACAGAGGTCCAGGAAACACAAGGGTAGGAGAACTTCTCTCAGTCTACCCAGTCACGTGTTTAGGAAAATTGCGCAACGGAGCAAAATTGCAAACTTCGAAGAACTTCCAAGTTCTACCACAGCCAGGCACAGCATTTGTCTGCAAGTAGAGGGGGCAAGGCATAAGGCAGGGCACACGTGGGGAAACTTTACTCACTGTTTTCTCTCAATCAAAAGGCCACTCAAGGGGGTGGGGGGTGGCGGTGTTGGGAATGAACTGACTGGTAAATTTACTCAGCAGGAACTATTTCGTGGCTTAAATTCACTAGGGGAATGTTACTAGTATCACAGGGGAGTAATTACAGAATTGAGCCCAGATGGCGAAGGGGAATGAAACACTGCACAAGTCGCCCTGGAAAATGAAATGAAATACAGACAAAGATAAAACAATTCCCTGGTTGAAATGGAATTTCCCGTACAGTACCTTAAGTGAGGATGCAGGATGTCTTCTTCTCTAAGTCTGGACACTATGGACTTTAAAAATATACTTGGGCTTCCCAAAGCATGGGAAACTCAGGCCCAGGAGGGGTAAGGGGCAAGTGGTCTGACCTATCCTTGGTCCCGTGGTCTTCTGAGAGTCTTCTGAGGCGCTTCTCCTGGATTCAAGGCCTTTTAAAGAAGTCGCTCTGTAGGGGGTAATTCCAAGCACCAATGGGAGAAAAGGGAGAATGGAGAGAATGGGTTCTTTTCCAAGTGGAAGGGGCAACTTGTAAAAAATAGATGCATTAAACTTGGGTTAAAGATTATTTCTCCCCTTGGTTCTGCTTAAATCTTGAACAATATATATATATATATATATATATATATATAAATATATATATATATATATATATATATATATATATATATATATATATATATATATATATATATATATATATATATATATATATATATATATATATATATATATATGTAGTATATATGTATGTATGTATAGTATATATATAAGTATCGCATAATACCTTCGCAATTATTCAATATCCCATTTCGTCATCAAGTTTCCTCTCATGGTAGTTATATTTTTGAACCGATAGGATTTTAATATCTCAGTCAGTGATCATTTTTGAGATAGCTGTTTCTCATCTTAGTTAATACGTTTGATTTTATTTTCGAAAATGATTTCGAAATGTCCTCCGACTTGTGTTCGTGTGCCTGGTTACAGTTGCGTTGCAAAAGACAGATTCTTCCCAGCTTTATCCCTATTCGGGATCGCCGTTTTTTAATGAGTCTCTTCCATCTACCTCGGTCCTGTGTCATTTCCTCCCGTACTCCCTTCTCCCTCATATCATCTCTAATGGAATCTCTCCACCTGGTCTTAGGTCTTCCTCTCCTTCGTGTTCCATCCACCTCCACGTCCATCACTTCTCTTGCCATGTGTTGCTCTTCTCTTCTCATCAGGTGGCCATACCATCCTAACCTTGCCTCTTGCACTTTCTTTGATGCTTCAGTGACCTTTACTTACCGCGGTATTTGTTTTGTATTGTTAATGGATAAATTTGGCATTTTGATAGTGCGAGGGTAACATCTATGTTTTTTTAAATACTACTTATATGGTTTTTTAAATTATTATTTTGATTATTTGATTTTGGATGGTGCCTTGGTTCATTGCCAATTTATCCGCAGCGCTAGGCACCTTCCGCCAAATGAAGTGAATGATTGGTTTTACTTGGTAGTTAATGGACTGCGGTCAATCGCTCCCAGGGATGAGAAAATTGAACCACTTCTTAAAACTGTCCTGTAAGACGTGTGGTCAAGTCAGTGCTGTTGCCATTGCTTTTATTATTATTGGACACACTTTGCTCTTCAAACATTCACTTATAAACCAGATCTTAATTTTCATGGCTTTGGCTTTGTAAAGTTGTGCTTTATATCTTCTTGCATAATGAGCAGCTGTTCATTATGTAAGAAGATATGAAGCACAACTTTACAAAGCCAAAGCCATGAAAAATAAGATCTGGATTATTATAATTATTAGAGAAACAAATCCACTATTAAATATTTATGCAAATTTATTTTAAAATAAAGATATGCAGAGAGCTTTCCAGAAGATGTACGGTTGTGGATTAGTTTCTCTATTTTAAGACTCATGATGTTGTTATTATTACTATTTTATTATTATTATTATTTTATTATTATTATTATTATTATTATTATTATTATTAGAGAAATAATACTATACCATAATTGGTATAGCATTATTAGAGCAATAATACTATGGTATATAATATTATTAGAGAACTAATACTATACTAGTACATTATGCATGTTTGTGGATCTGTGTCAAGACTCATGCCACTGAGAGTGTTATTATTATTAGTATTTTTTTTTTTTTTTTTTTTTTTTTTTTTTTTTTTTTTTTTTTTTGTTTTTTTTTTTTTTTTTTTTTGCTGCTCTATCACAGTCCTCCAATTCGACTGGGTATTTACAGTGTGGGGTTCCGGGTTGCATCTGCCTCCTTAGGAGTCCATCACGTTTCTTACTATGTGCGCCCGTTTCCTAGGATCACACTCTTCTGCATGAGTCCTGGAGCTACTTCAGCCTCTAGTTTTTCTAGATTCCTTTTCAGGGATCTTGAGATCGTGCCTAGTGCTCCTATTTGTTATTATTATTATTATTATTATTATTATATTATTATATTATTATTTATTATTATATTTATTATTATTATTATTATTATTAAAATGGAAAAGTAAATCCACAATAATATGTCTGTTTGATCTTGTTATTTAAAATACAAAGCAGAACTCACGATGACAAGGAGCATCGTGCAGGTCATCGAAAGCATTCTGCTTTTGTAATTTTAAATAACAAGATCAAACAGACATATTATTGTGGATTTACTTTTCCATGTTATTTTATTAACTCATGTGATTATGAGTTTTCTTTGGATCATTATTATTATTATTATTCAGCCTCTCAAGGATTTGGTTTACTTTCTTCTTCTTCTTCTTCTTCTTCTTCTTCTTCTTCTTCTTCTTTCTCAATGTCCTCATCGCTGTCGCTGAACTCAGGCGCAAAATAGTCATATCAATATTTTTTCCTCTACCGTGACGTCATCAGATCTGTTTGTGTCCAAGTGGACCGATATTCTTCAAAACTGTCTTTCATTGGTGTCATTAGTCTCTCATTCTATGACGTTTAGAGAAGTAACTCTTTCTCGCTGGAGATATGTAACTTGATAGTTTCTTTTTTTTTCCTTGTTTAATCTCTCTCTCTCTCTCTCTCTCTCTCTCTCTCTCTCTCTCTCAGAGATAGAATATAATTTCTTTTTCCCATTTAGTGACGAAGAACCAGAATGGCCAAGATAAGTTCTAAACTACTTGAGAGAGAGAGAGAGAGAGAGAGAGAGAGAGAGAGAGAGAGAGAGAGAGAGAGAG